>NC_088296.1:5491934-5791934 GCF_032854445.1 Liolophura sinensis | reverse complement strand
GAATGGAATCCTGATGTGATTAATGATAGCATTTTGTGGCTAGTGTACATGGTAATCACATGGATGACAGAATGAATGGGATCCTGATGTGAGTGATGATAATACTGTGTGGCTAGTGTACAGGGTAATCACATGGATGACAGAATGAATGGGATCCTGATGTGAGTGATGATAGCATTGTGTGGCTAGTGTACAGGGTAATTACATGGATGACAAAATGAATGGGATCCTGATGTGAGTGATGATATCATTGTGTGGCTAGTGTACATGGTAATCACATGGATGACAAAATGAATGGGATCCTGATGTGAGTGATGATATTACTGTGTGGCTAGTGTACAGGGTAATCACATGGATGACAAAATGAATGGGATCCTGATGTGGGTGATGATAATACTGTGTGGCTAGTGTACAGGGTTATCACATGGATGACAGAATGAATGGGATCCTGATGTGAGTGATGATAACACTGTGTGGCTAGTGTACAGGGTAATCACATGGATGACAAAATGAATGGGATCCTGATGTGAGTGATGATAACACTGTGTGGCTAGTGTACAGGGTAATCACATGGGTGACAGAATGAATGGGATCCTGATGTGAGTGATGATAGCACTGTGTGGCTTTACTAAATCCTTCAGTGCATCTGATCAATGTGAAATCAGTATTTAATTCATCAATTAAGGTTCTGATGAGTGATAAGGGCCACCTAGGGCCACCCAGACTAGTGGCTAGTCTGCGGGATAATCACTTCACTGGCAATACAAAAGGGTCTCTGATGTGGCACTACAACTGTTAACTTGTCACCTGTTCTCAGCTATACTTGAAATTACTCATATTCACTGGTTTTAACATTGATATGCTGAACGTACATAACCAACATCTTATTGACGCGTTTATCTCAACTCAGGTCAAATACCCAGTCTTTTGAGCTTGTAATAGTTAGCCTGGTGAGGAGAGTAGGTCTATCGTGTGAAATTCATGTCTCACACGACGACAATGACAGAAATATATTAACAGAGTTGTTGATTGTGTACACACCGATACAAAACTTGATATTTCAGACACATCAGATAAAGACACACGAATCCACCTTGCCTTTAAAATTTGCGATGTGAAACTTTGTTATCATTGCAGTTTTTGTTTACTTCTTTGTTTTACGATCTGCATTGAAGAACGCGTATTAGATAATCAACTTGTAGGATGAATTCATGTATTGCTAATAAGATTACCATTCAAGCCTTATAGTCAAGCCTTACCTGTTTGAGACAGCAGGCGAATATCAGTGTATGTAGCGACACATTCACTCACCTAACACAACTATGTATAGGACGCTGTGAGGTTTGGTAAAGTTACGCATCATGGAGATGACCTACATGTTATATAGAAAAGCATACTTGGGGTTGTGACTTACAGCTGACGTCGTGTATTTTACCTCGGGTAAGTCAATGTGATATCCTGAACGGCAAAGTTGTTCAGCAGGTCACCTGAAAATATAGCGTAGATGTGTTGAAGAGAAGTGAGCTTAGTACAGTTAGGATTATTGTAATACTGTATAACTTCTGTAGAGAGGGGAAGGAAAAAGGGTGTAAGGGTTGACCTGTAAAGACCTCAGAATCTGGTCACTCCCATGTTGTTATGTATAGCAAGTGCCCTATGCTAACTGAGAACAACTTGGAGAATTCTCCTAGTTACGTTAGGCATGGAATGAAGATAAATGACGGTGACCACCCCGGTCTGATTTTACTTAAGACCCTAGCCCGGTCTTAGTATGGTACTGATACCATTACAACAGTTGATCTCGAGGATATTTTCCTGTGGAAGTTTCTTTGGTATTGTTTTCCTGTGGAGGTTTCTTTGGTATTACTGACTGACTGACTGACTGACTGACTGACTGACTGACTGGCTGGCTGGCTGACTGGCTGGCTGGCTGGCTGGCTGATTGATTGATTGATTGATTGATTGATTGATTGATTGACTGGTAATTAACGTCGTACTCAATACTCTCTTTACCGATGTGACGGTTGTCAGGTTTATGAATGGACAAAATTCCCCGAATAATACCAACGACCTTCGGCAGCTACATGACAAACTTCTCGACTTAAACCCCAGCCTACACAACGAGAACTGCGTTCGTATTTATCAAGCAACAATAAATGATAAATAAGTGATAAATTGCAGGTGCATTAAGTGCCAAATTCATAAAAAAGAAAGAACTCAAATTGCGGTTCGAACATTGATCTGCAATAAGGAATAAGTGTCAAATTTTGTACTTGCTAAAACAAAACACTTTACAACCAAGCTTCAACTTACAAGTATGTCAAATCTAATTGTTTAATTCTACCTCGTCACAGGTCTGCGTCACGACCGAAGTCACGTAAGACTTTACAGCCTGTGGCTACGAGAAATGTAAGCACGAGGAACAAGGTATACCGATCAAGATTTATTTCTCACTTACGGCATAGTCGAAAGAGCATATCCTGCTCTCGGGGTGTTATTGAGACAACACAAACGTAACTAGGTGGAAGATCACATAATTCCAATCAAAGTAGAATACACCGTCTATTTATGAACCTGTAATTTGCAACCAAAATTTTTTTGCTTTTCAAGGGATTTTTCTCCGATTGCCATCCAGCATTGGAAAGAATTAATTTCAACGAAACAGGAGTGTTATTTGCTTTCAATACCAAGGTCGCTCTAGTAGCGTGATATCAAAATATCTCTACATAAATTCCAGCATTCGTAAACACAAATTTGACCCAATGTCAAATCGTCTCTCTGGAGACAGGTTTGTAAGGTTTTTGATAACTTAAAATGTAGTTGTGAATTAAAACCTCTTAAGTTATTACCTCGAATCGGTAACAACGCAAAGGGTAACATCTGGCTCGTATGACATTAACTCTATTGGTTTCAGGTGTTTAGCTGGTTTGCTTGTCTTTAGCAAAGCATTAACATAGCAAACACATCTTGTTTCTGACAACCACCTGTTATCAATGTTCAATAAGCGAAGGATCTGGAAGCGCTGTGCCGTTAATAAAGACAAGACTTCTGTCACTTTTAAAGTCAGTTCTTTAAGCTTCTCGGGAGGAGACAATAAACGCAAGCAGTTAAACACTCTACTCACATCCCATGTACTGGCACAGCAAGGTAGAGAAGGATTTCTGTCAAATATACTTTTCACTGTCTGTTTACTAGAGGATGAGTGCCAGATATCAAATCATTCGGTAGAAGCAAAACTGAAGACTAAGGGAACCTCGCTGTATTTACAGTGCTATAGCCGAGTCCATCTGGTACGAACTTGGCAAGAAAATTGACGGCCTCATCCAGAAGTGACGAGTGACAGAGAGTTTGCGGTATAACGTCGCAATAGTGACGAAATCTGATCAATGTTTCTATTAGCACAAAATTATTCCCATCTGTCCAAGTAGGATTTGTATTGTTTTTTGGTTGTGGTGCTCCGTGAGGAGACAATGAAGTTCATAGCTTCTGGTGAAATGCCTGTACGCGCGATACGTCTCGGGACAAGTGACAGACCATAAGAGCCATTTTCTGGCTGAGAGGGTAGACAAATCTTGTTTCCCCCGGCAACGACAAAGTTATTTCCCCTTTGAAAAGTAACACTGGATGGTCGGCTAACATTTTCAGTATCTTTGGATACCAGACTTCTTGGTAAACCCCATTACATATGTAACCATCTCCCGATCCATTTTCATTATAATCCTACTAATCAAACAGAAGGGTGGAAAAGCATACAGGTGACAAGAACTCTACTACAGACAAAATGTGCCAGCAGCCTATAGGTCTATAGGAGACATATTTTGTCATTTGGTAGTTTATTCTAGATGCGAAAAGGTCAACTCCGGGTTAACTTGTAAGTCAGCGAAAGCCTTGGCTAACTTCATACTGTGTACCTTCGATTCAACTTCTGAGTTATGGTTTCTAGATTCCCTGTCAGCTAGCAAATTTTCTACCCCAAGGACATTTCTACCCCAGGGGCATTCCTACTACTGAGCCAAATATGTCAATACACCAGTTTCATATCTTGGCTCAAATGTCAGGAAAAGAAAACATAAAAATGATGCCAAAATCAGATGAAAGAGAGTCAAAACTTATTTGCTAAGATGATCTTTAATATTTTTTTGGATATTTTGTTTTCAAGAGAAAATGGTTTTTGAAAATAATTGTGCATGGTGGGGATTTGGGACCAACTTTTGGTATTCATCGTTGTTGCATAATAATGTTCCAAATAAGGCTGTGATGCTTGTCTAATGAATTTATTTGAATGTAAATTTGTTGTTTATATCAAACCATATGCATTAACCTAAATTATGATAATATTTATGAACATATTAAAAATATAAATGTGATCCAAATTTAGGTTTAATACATTTGTTAGCTGAAAAGAACAAGTTCTAATGCAAAAATGTTTATTAAACCTGTGTTACATCCTCATTTATAACATTATTAAACAAAGACTATAAATACCAAAAGATGGTCCCAAATACCCACCATACAAAAATTATTTTCAAGGGTCTTTTTCAAAGAAAAATTGGAAAAAATATTGAAGACCACATTTAGGAATAACTTTTAGCACTCTTTCACTTGAACTTTATGTTATTTTTATGTCTTCTCCACCTTTAAGGGAATGGCTTGTGTCCATGTGGTTTATTGAGATTACTGCAGTTGTACTCTCCATGAGCAATCAGACATGCTTGTTCTCTGGCAGAGGTGCAAAAGATTTTAAGACCATGTAAGCAGCAAGAAATCGTAAGTAGGTAATATGGCTCTCTGCTTCCTGCTGGGTCCAGTGATCACCCGTAGACAAGCAACCTACTGCCGTTCCCCACTTCTTCTTTCTCCAAATTGGTATGGATTTTGATTTCAGGGAGAGAGCCCAAAATGTATTTACAGGAAACGTGAATGTTCTCCGTCAGCACTGAAGCTTCAATTTGGCCTCAATGGATCTAAACATTTTTTCATCAAAATTCCGATACTTTGCCCTTAAATAGGTCGTTTTGTCATATTCAAGTCTACGATAATGCAGATACCCATACCGGACACCTGGAAAACTAGATACCAGTACCTCAGTAACTCTGACCACATCTCTGACGGATGGAGAAGTAAAAAACAAAGTAAGTAATGGGGTAAGTTTTACTGTCATATCTTTAGAATTGAGTACAAAATATCACGATATGCCATAGACTGAGATGGCGTAAAGACATACTTTTCTGGATGGACAACAAATCCTAAGGCGTCAGTGTAACAGTTTCCTCAACATTTTACAACATTCCTGAAAAGAGCTACCTTGTAAAAACTTACCATCTATGTAGTCTGTATAAAGGTAAGCCTTTTGGTGCAGCGTGGTTAAAACTGGCTTTAACAGTTTGGTAAACATGCGAGGACATGACGTCAGGCCATTGGGCAAGCAGGTATATAGGCAAGTGATATAGCTGATTTTTCCATCTAAACTTTAAGTATTTTCTGCATTCTCTTGATACACTGACCGAATAGTAGGCATCTTTAAGGTCAGTGGATGCCACACAGCAGTTTGGTGTCATCAGACTAATGGCTGACCGAAGTGTATCCTTCCTAACGTGCAGGTAAGTGACAAAGCATTCAGAAGTTTTAAATTTAAGATTAGTCCAAATGACCCATCTTTTTGGGAGTAAAAAAATAGGTGTCACCAACTGATTACTGTCAGATGAACAAGTTTCAGTGACACCCTTATTGAGTAATTAAGGATATTTCGTGGTCTATGATAAGACTTTCTCTCCAACTGGCTTCATGAGAAACTGGGAGTTGATACTGATGGGGGTATCCTCTCAAACTCAGTATCAGTACCTGTAACAACAGTCAGGATTTCCGAATCCGATGTGATTTCCATACATTTCTCAACATGCTGTCTTACTCTGGTAGCCTGAAACAAAACATTGCTTTGTTCACCAAAGTGTGTAGTAAAGTTGGTTCGAAATTTATCCAATTTTCTTACCTTCAAAACCGGTAAGTTGTCATCTGATTTTACTTTCTGACCCATGGAGCCGGTCTCCGTTTGTTGGTGTGCCGCTTGCCAGAGAAAGACTTTCTTGCTAGGTAGTGTCAGTCTGTCTGTTGACGTTGCTGTAGCCCTTTCCTTTCCAGGGCACGTCTTTTCGGGTTTTCCCATAGTTCACAGCACTTTTGCCTATCTTATCAGCTTCCCTAACACCCTTCATAGGTTGAGGAAGATTGTCTCCAAAGAGCAAATCTGTCAGTGGTACATCCTGAGTGCATATTCCAGCCTATTTACGACCTAGAGATAGTTTGATCGCGTCCCTTCTTTTCAGAAATTTATTAAAAGTCGCGTGGTCTAACAGGTCTAAAGCGTTAGGTGCCATGGAAGTAATTGCTGAGTATTTGACCTCTGAGCCAGTTTTACGACACTGTAAAAGACAACCGGCCAGTTGGGCAATAGCAAAAGGGGCACAATTACATGGGGCACATCGTTGAGCTTTGCAAAGCCCGCTAATTTTCGCCAAAGTCGTGGGTTTACAAATGGCACTGCAAATTTCTCATGGTTTTCTGGTCTGCTATATCTTTTAAGTTTAGCTTCTAGTTTCTCATCAGACATTTTATTAGTACAATAATTATCAATTATTTTGGTCAGTTTGGCATGAATTTTTGGTCCTTTCTCCTCTTTATTGTCAAGGGCATTCTCTATTTGACTAAGTAGGTCAGTATCAGCAAGGCTATCATTCTATATCGAAACAAGTCATTCATTCAGACTCAGAGCAATGTTGGAGTCACTGTCATCAACTGCTGTGAGGGACATGAGAATGAACTTCCGCAGAACCAGAGGTAAAGACATATATGTCCGGTCCATTTCTACTCACAGTCACTGGAGGAACGAAATGCCTCCCACTCGCTCACCTGAACAGGTTACCAGTCACCATGTTTTCATCATCACAATTCTCGAATCGCCAAATTCCGTGTGATAGTAGACGCATACCTGGTGGCTTTTGCAGTTGGTGCATCCTGTACCGTAAACGAAAGTTGATTCGTGTAAATGACAACATGGTGGCCGGTGACCTTTTGGCCACAGACCCCAATTAATTTTCCATAAGCTACAGTGTTAACGTTTCGCGCTGTAGCTCAGCCCCAAACATTCCGTCGCCAATAAGCTTTGGTTCATACCTGGCTCAGCCTGTAAGAAAGAAGCCATAAAAATCTTGACATAGGTTGACCATCAAAATCTGGACCATTCTATGCCGGCAGCTGGGAGGGGTGCCTAGCAACGCCAAGGGGACGTCACTCACAGCTTCATCACCACCTGTCTCCTTGTGTCTTCTCGCCCAGAATTTCAAACTTTCATCAGTAAAACTCATACCTGCCCAAAGCTTAGACAATTTCCATCATTTTAATACCAAGCATGCACCTGTACACCAAAACAGCAGGCTGGCAGCAAGAAAAGACTTTACACCCTAAAATACACAGAATTACATTCGTCCCTCCCGAGAAACGGAAGTTCTAATGGGGTTTCTGTGTCCTGTTCTCGTGAGCGAGTGGGAGGTATTTCGTTCCTAGTGAGGTACAGCGGCGGTGTGGGGAAATTATCCTCAGTGCTTAACGCGTGTCCTAAATTGAATGGTGCGGGGACGATTTCCCTGCTTTTGCACATTTGCAACGATGGTACATACGTTAGTTCAGTAACCATCGGAGCAGTTGCAGCTAGTTTGCAACAGATGTGGCCATTAGAGACAAGCTATCTTTTTCCTGCTTGTTATCAGCAGAAAAGGCCGACATCATATTGTTTATCGCGTGAAATAAATTGCTGTCTGTTGCTGTGTGACATCAGACTCTTTCTGAATGCTTTACAGTTCATTTTTGTCCATACTCGGTGGGAGAGATCTTCTGGACGGAGGCGTGTCCGTTGTATTTAGAAGACACTCCTTCAGCAGGCCAGTAAAGATGTTTGACCACTAGTACAGAAAGTCAGGTTAGCTAGACATAAGGTCTACTCAACCAACCGATATAATGTAGGCAATAGCTACGGGGGTCAGCTGTGAACATGCGACTGCACCGTGTGAAGTCGTTCAACGTACTGATGTGTGAGTTCCGGAGCGCACTGTCACGCGATTTCCGATGTGATGTAGACCTAAGGCGAGGTAGAACGGACGTCCAGGGCCAATAATCGCAAAATAAATTTTCAACATAATGCTTCAACCAAATAAATGTCATTTATTGATTTGTTTTGTTGCTTTCCTACGCCATACTCAAAAACTTTTCGCGTTGTCAAGACGGATAAAGACCTGGTATGGCAAGTCGGGCAATCCGCCCCAGTGCAAGAAAGTGTGCACCTCAAGAACGAAACTGACTAAAGTTGTTAATGGCAGCTGCTGACACACTCCTGAGGCTACCTTTTTTTCACTTCTGTTTTACTCTTCTTTTCCTGTTATATGGGAAGGATGCGATTTACAAAGCTCCAAATACACACTGCAGCAAAGTATAGGTTATAAAATCGAAAAGTGATAGACTTCTCTAGTCGCACGGAAATATCTGGGGGGGGGGGGGGGGGGGAGGGGGGTTGTTTCGGACACTGTAGAGGGATGAAAATCACTGCACCACAAATGTAACTTTCTGAAAAATTAATGAACCAATCAATTAAATACATATATAAGAAATCTTCAGCTTTAAATGTCCACTACGCATAACATGTTAAAGATAATAATAGCTAGAGGACCACGTAATATCATAGCTTAACAACTGTCCATTCTAATTCATCATAACACTTATTTAATGCATGGCAGCCAATACCTTATCTCACACGAAAAGTATGTTGCCAAAAAGAAAAAAAAAACAGAGCAACAAAGATTCGAACTCATTCCCGAAGTTCAACTTGCTCTCCACAGTGACTTCGTTTGTCGTTTAAAAACGAATTTTAAGCTTGCCAAAATATGACGAATCTGATCCCATTATTATTGTAAATTAAAGACACTGTGCTTTGTTTGATCGGAAAATTGGCGAGATTACATTTTTGGTGGGTTATTGCTAAGCAACCATCCATTTATGGCCATATAAACTTTTACGGGGGATTCGACCAAGTTGTATACGTCTGACTTGGAAATTTACAGAACTGTGACGGGATTTTGAAATTTGCACTTTCTTACCTTTCGTACCTCTCTAGGGTCGATTCTCGGCCCTACCGTACCAGGTGTAAGTTATACTACATGGCTTGTACTGATCGCATCTGTGTGTTGTGTGGCGATTTAAATCAAAGTCACAAGATATTACCAACTTATTACTCAGAAAACATTTTTGCAAGGAAATATAGGAGTCTCAAGAAGATTCCTTTCGTTTTTCTCCACCTTAAATATAAAGACTACAGCATAAACAGTGTGTAAAAAACCAGAGAAGCGATGACAGTGCGGCGTCTGTTAAAATTGTCGTAGTTAACAAGTGAAATCCAGCCTCTTGACAGTTTTACCTTAACTCGGGTTGTATTCTGACTGTTAACGTAAATACCAGAAAAAGAACCAATCTGCTTAATATCCCTTCAACCGATTTAAACCTAAGGGCCATCATTTTGATTGAATGTAATGTCCTTAAAAGAAAGACTTTTGTTTATGTTCCTGGTGATCTTGGACTTTAGTCCAAATTTTAGTATAGATTTTGGTATGTTCTTTTCAGTTATGTTTGCTGAAATGTGTTCTACAATAACTTACCCAGAAGTTACGTTGTCAAACAATATCTGATATCAGAAATAACAAGTTTAAGCCCTGTAAAGTTTTAACCTAATTCTAAGATCGCTTCGTGATCCTGGGGTCAGATTTCGTATTTATCAAGCAACTTTAGACTTAATTCATTCTGCAAGGGTTTAAATAGCCTAACTGAGAACAGGAAAAGAACTCTAATTGTTATTGGTGAATTGTTCTGCAGTGAACTATCAGTGTGCAACAGTAAACTTCCTAAAGCAAAGCATTTTAATTGTAGCTGTGTTTTTAATTTTTGACATAGGTCTTACAATAAAAAACAGCATTAGATCAAATGCATTTACCCATAGAAAGTTTACAAAGCATATAACTTTTTATTTTTGTGATGTCTTGTGATGCTGCGTAATCGATTTCCAAAGTATCCAAAATCACGAACTTTGATATAACGTCTCTTTCTGCTTATGTCACTCAAATTATCAATGTTATTTACTCTGGCGCGGGTTATTTCCACATCCCGGAAAATCGTCTCTTTCTGCTTATGTCACTCAAATTATCAATGTTATTTACTCTGGCGCGGGTTATTTCCACATCCCGGAGACTCGTTTCTTTCTGCTTATGTCACTCAAATTATCAATGTTATTTACTCTGGCGCGGGTTATTTCCACATCCCGGAGACTCGTCTCTTTCTGCTTATGTCACTCAAATTATCAATGTTATTTACTCTGGCGCGGGTTATTTCCACATCCCGGAAAATCGTCTCTTTCTGCTTATGTCACTCAAATTATCAATGTTATTTACTCTGGCGCGGGTTATTTCCACATCCCGGAAACTCGTCTCTTTCTGCTTATGTCACTCAAATTATTAATGTTATTTACTCTGGCGCGGGTAATTTCCACATCCCGGAGACTCGTCTCTTTCTGCTTATGTCACTCAAATTATCAATGTTATTTACTCTGGCGCGGGTTATTTCCACATCCCAGAAACTCGTCTCTTTCTGCTTATGTCACTCAAATTATCAATGTTATTTACTCTGGCGCGGGTAATTTCCACATCCAGGAGACTCGTCTCTTTCTGCTTATGTCACTCAAACCCTGTCTTGCCTTTTAAAGCCCATGTGCCTGGGGTAACGCGACATATCGTGTTTCCAGTTGCTCTAACATGGTGCAATCCATGCATGGCCTCGTAACAATTCCATATTAGAACTTGATTCATAAGATTACCAAGCACCTCAGAAAATAATGTCAGGGACCGTTAGGGTCTTTCTTCACCCCTCTACCTGAATAACTAAATCTCTTAATAGGTTTGATAAATATTGCCCCTGGGTTACAGCGTTATTTGACAGTTGTATGGGGCTCCGCTTCACCGAGCGATACCAGGCTTTGAAGTAAAATTCCGATCCAAATTTTGACAGCTAACTCATTGCTGACAAATGGCACAAGTTTGACCCTCCAGCATCAAGTATTCTGTTGTGTATTAAAAGGGTCAAGCTTAGGTTCCGATTGTTCACAAGTGTCGTCTGACTTAATAGCAGATTTAACTTTAAACCAAGTCTTCAGTTTTGGCCCCAAAATAATTCTGTACAAGTATAGTATATATAAACTAAACCCGATGCTGTTCTATTTGGTCTATGGTGGCTTACTAATGTATTGATGGTTGGGTTTTGTCACACGTGCTAAAACTCTTTTGAATAACCGCTCAAGCTAGGACTTCAGCTCAAAATGTCTGTAAAACAGTTAATCCACTGAAGGCATTTGGCAAGGAACTACGAACGGATCTCGTGTAGGCCTACGTATAGTGTAGTAAACAGGCTCGTTACACGTTTGAAGTGGATTGATCTAGGGACTTGTTTGGTGAAAGCCTAATAGGCGAGCTGCCTGGGCTAAAAACCTGACATAACTCACAGCGACGTTCTTAATAGGATTGCGGTGTTGAGAGAAACCGCATCCACGTACAATATGTAACCATGCATCCTTACTGCTAAAGTGATAACGACGGTCAGTCAGCTCAGCGAGAACTCCGGGCAGACACACAACTTAATCTCTGCTGAAGACGCCAGCCATTTTGTTTTGTTACCAATGCAATAGCATTACTTTTTCTGACCACCATTGAACGTAATAACACATGTAGTACAAACAGAGGCATATCAAAATTCAAGTTTTCAGTGCACGCAGACGGCGTATTTTTTATTCCTCCCCACAAATGGCCGCCTTTGGTGGCACGGTGTTTTTTCACCCAATGGGAGTCCACCTATCACTCCACAGAGGTATTTCCTATCGAAGTCGTACCTTGCCTGTGAAGCCCTAGTGTCATTTGTAATTGGATCTTCATCTGACGGCCGATCCATGTGAAAGTAAACACACAGTCTGTGTGTTTGAGTATTGAAGTTCGCTGTCCAGTATGTACCTTAAGTCTGTATATACATACATAAATTAAAGTAATACGTTCTTATATATCCATACAAGTGTATACAAGTTGAAGTTTGTAAATAGTACGTCATTATCGCTGTTAGAAATGTTACTAAGGGTGTACATGCATACCTAAGTTAAAGTAGTACGTTCTGATATAATCACGTGAGAATATTTACACGCAAGATGAATTTTATTTTCTATGGTATGTGTACATATGTACCTCTTTTTTAAGCTCAGAGTTTATTTATTTATTTATTTCATCCGTGTATTACGCTGTCCTGAAGATTTGTTCACTGCTACGACTGCGATCAGCATTATGGTGGGAGGAAACCGGACAGAACCCGGCGGAAACCCACGACCATCCTCAGGTTGCTGGACGACCTTCCTACGTACGACCGGGGAGGAAGCCAGCATGCATTAATGTAAGACGTTCTTATATAACCATGCAAATAATCTATATATAAGTTTAATTTGCGTTTCTACAGGATATGTACATATACACATATCGGATAACGTATGCCCATTGTTCTATCATCTTTGTCAACATCTGGGTCAAAAATAAAAAGCCAGGGAAAACGTGTACATCGTCTCATCTAAAGGTCTGATGCACTCAACCCCTCTAAAGGGGTCTTATTTGCATAGGCAGATTGGGGCGCGGAGGGGAGGGTGAAAGGAAGGGTTTCGGTTGAGTGGGGAAGAGCTATGAATACATAGTAAACAAGAGGCGTTTACCTCTGGACTCGGCCTACAGAAGAAGCTGCTGGGAAGGTTGAGGGTGAATAGATGACCGTAGGCAAAGTAGGAGAGACTGGATTTGCCAAGGCAGCATTATTAGCTCGCCAGATTAGATTAACAGAGCGGGTACAGTGTGAGGGGTAAACAGGATTTAGAAGCAAACAGGAGATAGGTGAAGAACACAGGAGGCTACATCAGTTACACAGGCGAGTTCTCCTCTGCACCAACGAACGGAAACATGGCGACACGCACGGTGAGCATTTCTCAACATGCATTGAACTTAAATTTTTCTTAGATTTTTACCTGAAATCGAGTATTCAACAAAAGACGGGGAACTCTCCAGTTCCCCATCCACACAAATGTATAATATGTTTGTATTCAAAATATCAAAATATTAGCTCTACATGTTCATCACCGTTGTACTAAATCCCTACAGCGACATAGCCGTCACCATAATCAAAGGCACCAGCATCGAATTAACGCCCCCGTACGAGCGTGCAAATAAGAATAGAAGCTTCAACTGATGTGGCGCTGTCCGAAAGAATTAATTAAGATACGTACACCAATCTGCCCTGTTTGTCGCTGTCTGAGGGCGGTTTTGCCATGTTTTGTAGACGTACTAATAAGTGGAGTTTGTCTTCTGGGTAAAACTCGCGATAACCACAGGGTTTTGCGAATAGAGATATTACGCAGATCGCAGAAAAGACTTTCATGGCTGAGAATTATATCTTTCGCTTCTTATTTATTTTAACGGTTATTTAAATCTAACAACGTACTACAATATAACGGAAAAACCCGGGAACAGACACGAAAAAGAGAACGGCTTATTTTTCCGTTGATTAGTTCATAACGAGTGCGAGACTACTCGCGTCAAACTGAGAAATTCAGAGATAATTAAAAGCAAAGAAAACACGAACGTTAAGTATATCAGATGAAAGCCAATTAACTGTCCTAGAATAATGCTTTTGGAACTTTGGATTCTACCTCGACCTTTTCTGACCACACTTGGACCGGTGACGTCAAATTATATTTTTGCCAGTTAACAAGGTAAATGAGGTATTTCACGGAAAAAACATGAATCGTGACGTCACTGATGCCAGCTGGGTGTGTACAGAATCTAATGTTTTAAAACTATTTTAATCGGTTAAAAAAACATCCTATATTTTTTATTTATTTATTTGGTTGGTGATTTGACACTCAAGGATGTTTCATTTATACGACGACGGTCAGCATTATGATAGGAGTTCAACCGGGCAGAGCTCAGGGGTATCCCACGGCCATCCGCAAGTTTATAGCAGACCTTCATACGTACAATCGCATTGGAAGCCAGCATTCGTTGGACTTGAATTCCACA
Organism: Liolophura sinensis; assembly: GCF_032854445.1. Taxonomy (NCBI): domain Eukaryota; kingdom Metazoa; phylum Mollusca; class Polyplacophora; order Chitonida; family Chitonidae; genus Liolophura; species Liolophura sinensis. Next base: position 5,777,751 of record NC_088296.1, on the reverse strand, counting down.
GCGATCGCACTCGTGAGAGGCTCCACTACACTAGTACCCTACCCACTAGTTCAGGGAATCCAACATTTTAAGATGTTGGTACTTATAATTTTGCAGCATTTGTTAGAGCAAAACCCTAACTGAGGTAAAGCCCTAACTGAGGTTACGTGCCAGCTATTTGCAAGACATCACACTGACGTCACTGCTCTGGTGTTTCTCTCTGTGCTGTGCGTTTTAATTATATTTAACATGTTTTATAACTTTTAACACTTACCAAACGTTGAGATTCCGGCATTTCTCATTGAATCACAAAACATTTTAATAAATTCTATTTTTTCATGATACAAAAAGAGAATAAAGAAGTGAATTCTGCTAACACGGTAACTATTTCAATATCTCTTCCGGTAAGTCGGGATATATCTTGTGATCACATACTGTCTTTTATCTCCTTTCAGGTACTGCACGAGTTGACGTTCCTCCTTGGATTATTATGTGTTGCAAAAGCCGACACAGGTAAGTAAAAAGGATGGGGTTACATGAACCCACTGATTTTTGTTAGTATTTATCTGCTAAATTTGTCAACATAAACTTCAAACATATACATCCCCTAACTTTCGCGTGTAGCACCACGTGATACATGCAGCTTGCTCTTTTCTCTAAAAGGTATAAAAAAAGTGATCCTAGCAGGACCACCATTTTAGCTGTTGTTGCTGGAAGTGAAGTTAAGGCATTTTGTTACCGTGTTTACTTCCAGAGGGATATGTAGTAACCCTGGGTTTAGAAGTTTCAAGTTCTGTACGAAAGAGACAGAGTTTGGGTGTATTCTAAATAGGAGCAAAGTAATATTCCAAAAATTCATAGTGTTTCACCAATTTATAAGGACCCTGTGGCAGTATTTTCTATTCAGTATTCCAGCAATCTTCCGAGGAAAATCCTGGAACCATGTAGTTTCACAAATTGCACATGCGCGTCATGACAACTCTCCTCATACAGAAGCCCGAACCTGCAGTTTACTACCTCTGCTGAAAGAGCCCACAAATCTGATACAGATGGTTTTATTTAACACAATCCAGAATGACCAATGGAAATGACCACACCATCGTAAGACGGTAAATCCAGGGGCCCACAAATCTGATACAGATGGTTTTATTTAACACAATCCAGAATGACCAATGGAAACGACCACACCATCGTAAGACGGTAAATCCTTTGTAAGTTGATGTTGTAAAGTTACAGTAATTTAACGAAATTGGAAAGTGAATATGAGCAAATCTGATACAGATGGTTTTATTTAACACAATCCAGAATGACCAATGGAAATGACCACACCATCGTAAGACGGTGAATCCAGGGGCCCACAAATCTGATACAGATGGTTTTATTTAACACAATCCAGAATGACCAATGGAAACGACCACACCATCGTAAGACGGTAAATCCTTTGTAAGTTGATGTTGTAAAGTTACTGTAACTTAACGAAATTGGAAAGTGAATATGAGCCGAATGAGCAAATTCGTTGACATAGATCGGATTTTCAGCATGGATCAATGCCTGGAGAAAGACATTTATATACCGGCCGTAAAACAATATGGACTTTGTGGGTAATAATTGCTCGACCAATTCCCAAAAACACGTATAACACAAGTCACCGAAGAACTAAGTATACAAAGTACGAAAATAGGGCAGAAACATGCAAACAGAAGCAGTCAACAGTTTTCAATGATGATGGACTGGTGCAAGGTGAAATCGGTTTTCAAATCGTGTACCATGTTATAGAATATAAGTTGTCGATAATAAAATATTTATCTTGCTGAAGTAGAGTGTCAGAGATTTTGGACGCTCTGTCCATATTTGCTTAGAACAGAATTGTTCCCATTGTAAAACTTAAAGAACTTAAAGTGAAGGCTTCTGATAGAATAACCTTGACACACTAGTGTTTGCAGTAGTAGCTTGTACCGTTGAATGTTATCGTGACAAAGCACACATGATTTATCAAATGGCACAATATTGGATTTGTAAACGAGCCCTTAGGTATATTTTTATTCAGGTGACCTACTGGTACAACTAAGACGTACAGAAAAAGCAGGGCAGCGACGACAGTGTGACAGCTGTCTTGTCAGTTTACCTCAGTTAGGTTTTTATTCTAACCGTTCATGTAAATGCATAAAGAGTAGCAAATTACACTCTAGCACCATGGCTTATGCAGAACTAGGTAAAAAAAACAACGCAGAGATGCTAATTGCAATTGCAATACCGAATACATGTATTCCACCTATCCAAATATGGTATATTAAACCAGTCCAAATATGGTAAACTTAACCAGTCCAAATATGGTATACCTAACCATTCCAAATATGGTAAACTTAACCAGTCCAAATATGGTATACCTAACCATTCCAAATATGGTATACTTAGCCAGTCCAAATATGGTATATTCTACCTGTCTACATATGGTATACTTAACCAGTCCAAATATGGTATACTTAACCAGTCCAAATATGATATACTTCATCAGTCCAAATATGGTGTACTTAACTTAACCAGTCCAAATATGGTATACTTAACCAGTCCAAATATGGTATACTTAACCAGTCCAAATATGGTATACTTCATCAGTCCAAATATGGTATATTTAACCAGTCCAAATATGATATACTAGGCTACTGCACGTATGTCATGTATGTGATACATGTAGTAAATAGATCCACAGATTGGATTCTTAGCTACCGTTATATCACTCCAAGCTCCGGTGGAGAAGTACTACCGTCATATCACTCCAAGCTCCGGTGGAGAAGTACTACCGTTATATCACTCCAAGCTCCGGTGGAGAAGTACTACCGTTATATCACTCCAAGCTCCGGTGGAGAAGTACTACCGTTATATCACTCCAAGCTCCGGTGGAGAAGTACTAATAAGAATATATCTTTAATGAGGTCATTGTGTTTCCGGCTGGGTGTGATGCTGGGGTAATTAAGCTATGTGTTGGTTGGATGAACATTACGTATCGTACACTAAAAGGAATCTCTGATATACTTTAATCAGTCCATATTACAAACGATCGAGTTGAAAAACCACCAGGAAGGGGTTTGGCTTATAGCTAATTCATTATATCAATTAAGAAATATTTTCATATATCTTTTTTTGTGTATATGTGTTTTTAATATAGTGGCGTTTGAGTACCGTTAATGATCGCGTAGCCAACTTAATATGCGCCAACGTTCATTTCGGTCAATTTGCTGCAGTTTTGGGCCTTTAATTTTTAGTTCTGATTTAGGGATGAAGGAAGATGTACCAAAGGAATTGTATATTTGACCTTTATGCAAAAGGTCTTTCTGAAACAACACTTCCTTTAAGGCTAAACCATACCTAATATTGTGTAGTATAATGGATGAGGAAATGGTGACGTGCGTCTTTTTTTCTTGGAAAGCTAAAGTGCGAGTTTAAATCCGGATTTGTCATTTCTCTGCAAACTCTTTTTTTCTGTCTTAAATGCATTTACAGTAATCCAAAATATTTAAATATCGTGTAGGAAGTAACGCATACATCATATGTATGTAAGAAGTGTTTTCATATTGTTGATATAGAGTCAGCTTTACCATGAAGACACTCCAGAACAATAGATAAAGCGGTTAACAGCACTGAAGTATGTATGTATTGATGCTTTGGGTGTTTTGTCGTATTTAGCAATGTTTCATTCGTACGACGGCGGCGATTGATTTGGTGTGTATACCTTTCCAGCAAAGTGCTGTCGCCTCTGAAGTGTCATGCTGAAGACATTAGGCATGTCACCCCGCCCTGTCACTGATACCGGGCCACCCAGTTCTGTATCCTTGCTCTAACCTCTCAGTGCTGAGCGCCAATCTAGGCAGCAAGAAGAAGTGCTTGCTATGACCCGACCTAGATCTCCTGACTTCGATAGCAATGAAGTGAAATTCCGACTAAAATTCAGGTCGTTTACGGTTTACCTATGACTGACAGCTGTCAGATATGCCGATGGCTTTCTGTCTGAGCAAAACCTTCTTAGCGCCTCTTCTGTTGGATAATATGTTTCAATTTGTTCTCCTTACAGCGCATGTGTCACTCTTGTGTCGTTGTGTCGTTGTTAGTTCAAGTCCGGCTCGTGCTGGCTTCCTTTCCGGCCGTACGCAAGAAGGCCTGCCAGCAACCTGGGGATGGTCTGCCTGGTTTCTCCCCAACTTCATACTGGCCGCAGTCGTATAAGTGAATTATTCCTGAGTACGGCGTAAAACACCAATCAAATAAATAATTAGAGACAGAGGTTCAGACATAACGTTTGTGTTTTCTGACAACAAATACTTCCTGCCTCATCACCGTGATACCCCCTGACCTTAGTGTTGTTCAAGATTTACTGGTGCTGGCAATGATGTACATACTCCTTACAGTGCGTGTTTCGTCCTTTACTTTAACTTTATTCCTCCAACCATAATGCTGGCCGCCGTCGCGTAAGTGAAATATTCTTGAACATGGCGTAAAACACCAATAAATAAATAAATAAACATCAGCTTTATATCACTGCCACCACTAGCATATATTGCACAGAAATTTGTAACAACGCCGAGGTCACAGAGGTGACGGTGATGAAACAGGAAGTGACATCAACACAAACGCTCTGTTTCAACCCAAGTTTCTCATAATACTTGATACAAATGTATTTTCTATAAATAAACTATATAAACTATACACAAGATGATTCCTCCTAACAGGTAAAACCATTTCATTGACGAATGCTGATTATAGTTTATATTTGTATTTAGGCAATGCCTACGTGCGTCGCGCAGGCTCCAAAGGTCAAGCTCGTCTATTGGTGGTAGTGATGTAAAATAAACATTGTATTTGCATTGTATTTATTTATGTATTTCATAGGTGTTTTACGCCGTCCTCAAGAATATTTCACCTTTAACACGGCGGCCAACATTGGTGGAAGAAAGGAAACCGGGCAGAGCCCGGTGGAAACCCACGACCATCCACAGGTTTCTGGTAGACCTTCCCACGTACGGGCATGTACTGTAAGGCAAATGATTTAATCTGTATGTTTCTATACACCAGGTCACTTCTGGCACGTCACCGATCACCACTTAGACTTTACCTTTGACGAGGATGCTGTGTCGTGTCACGACGACTTAACGCCGTCACAGCGCGGAAGGTTTGGCAACGGGCTGTGTGATGCGCCATGGAGGCTTATTAATTCCTCGGTTTACGCCATGAAGGAAATAGCGCCAAACGTGGACTTCATCATCTGGACAGGGTAGGCCTTATCCTTCAAATGTCCAACTCCCTCTTTAGGAAAATAAGGGAATTGTGCGACAGTCCAAGACGTATCAGATCTACCGTAAATGACCTAAACTTTCGCTGCAATTTTAGAGGTAAACAAATAATAAAATTGGTAAAATAATACTTTTGATGCTGACGTTTTAATATTTTTTTAGTCATATACCATCAACAATCGCAAACGTATGCATTATCAACCTGGAACGCTCATATTGGTTGACAGCTGGTGCACAAATCTGTTTCAACGCATAGATACTACCTTTCAGGCAAACCTCAAAACACTTCTCTATGATCAACAGACCTCTCCGACTGTCTTAACAGGAGTAAACTTTATCATGGACGAACTTTTAGGTCATTTATAGTATACTTATTTATGTCATTTATTTAACTTAACTGAAGTATTTGTCACCTATATGGGTGGAGGAAACCGGAGTGCCCGGGGTAAACCACCAGTCTCTGGCAAGCTAACGGTACGTGTGACGTAAAAATATGTACATTCTATTGATTGAAAACAAGAGGTCTTTAACGAGCGTCAACTTCCGCAAAACAGCTTCATTGACTGCTTATTGCCACCAAAGGATCCCGAACAATGTGAGCAGAGCAGATATGTCGGATATACGATATTATATGCTCCGTATGCGGCCGTGTTTATTTACTTATTTATTAATTTATTTATTTTATTTATTTGATTGTTATGGTTATGTATAGTCAAACTCATGTCACTCCGTTATTTGTATTAGGATACAAGGCTATACGATTAGGTGAATCTTGAACTGGGATCACACTATGTAAATTCGCACGATTCATGGTTATATCAGACATGTTTGTAACTGCTTTGAAATTTATACTGGTCCACGTGAGAGAACGAAACACGTTTAGCTTTCTTTCTGATTTTTAATATTGATTTACTCTGTTAATTGGTAGTGAAGGTCACACGCATTCGCCAAATATCGACAAACTTCCTGACTAAAAACCGCATCAAGTGTAGCGAAATGTGGATTCGAACCTTCAACGGCATTTTCTCAAAAGTAGCGATCCGTTTTGTACTTATGCAGATGTGGACTACAGATCAGCTCAAATAAGCTATTATTGTGTCACCACGATTTGTCAGGCATATCCAAATGCGTTCACGGGGTGCGATTTCTCGCATCCACTCGTCAAATTGGACAATAAGACGAAGACGAATAAGACTATTTTCTAAGTCGCGTTCAAACGATCCGTTTTTTGTGTGTGTAGAATGCTGTACATTATCATGAAACAGTGCATGTTGTATTTTCAATCAGAACGTTTGAACATGACTTAAACCTGTAGCCAATCCTAATGTTTTGTATTGTACTTAATCTAGGCATGTCTTTGCTGAATATGTTTACGTTGGAATTGTTGGTGCCGTTTGATAGTTGGATAACTAGAAAATTTATTTATTTATTTATTTATTTATTTACTTATTTGGTGTTTTATGCCGTGCTCAAGAATATTTCACTTATACGACGGCTGCCAGCATTATGGTGAGAGGAAACCGGGCAGAGCCCGGGGGAAACCCACGACCATCTGCAGGTTGCTGATAGAGCTCCCCACTTATGGCCGGAGAGGAAGCCAGCATGAGTTGGACTTGAACTCACAGCGATAGCATTGGTAATTAGAAAATATAAATTTGCTTGCAGAGACAACATCCTCCACACAACAAACGAGTCACGTGACCTCAGCACAGCCATCAACTTGAGTACCCTTGACAACATTACGCGACTCCTTAGAGACGTGTTTCCTGACGTCACAACGTACCCCGCTTTCGGTAACCATGACTACTTCCCAGATGCTCAGTTCCCGTCCCATGACAACGAAATGTATCAGCACATGGAGATCACGTGGGGCGTCTGGGTCAATGATTCGAATTTTAGAAGAACTTTCCGTAAAGGTAATGCAGCTGTCAAGTTTTCCTACAAGGAAACTACTAAGACTTGTTGGTTGTAACAGTTTATGCGTAGCGTTTAACTTTTAGTGGATGAAACCGTATGGAAAGTACAAGACCTCAACCGTTCCATGTCCATAGAGAGTGCTTATAATTGCCTCATATCATCGAGATATGACATCACTTGAAAACTAAGAATTCGTCAATAACTCCGTATTTCTTTCCTTCTTTGTTTGGTTATTTCTTTATTTATTTTGCTAATCAGGTGGTTACTACTCCAGTTTGATTCGACCTGGACTCAGGCTTATCTCGCTCAACACAAACCTTTACTACACCAGGAATCGCCTCGCTCTGAACTTCACGGACATGACAGATCCTGCGGGTCAGTTCAAGTGGCTGAACGACACCCTGGCGGCAGCGGTTAGAACCAAAGAGAAGGTAACTCTCAGCAGTCTTCTGATACATGTAGGCCTACTCAATCATCTTGTCGACAGCACAATTTCAGTAAATCCGCATTTTGGCAGTTTGCAAATAAGATCTCGGTTTTTCACAATCTCGTATTTCATTGATCCATTTAAGCATTTCCGTGGTTCAGAAGGCCCAGTGACAAGAATGCATGACTTGTTTTATTTAACTCAAGACTTGTAACTTTCTACTACATGCTCCCGCAAAAATTAAGAGATTATTGACATTTTTCTTTTGACATACTATTGGCGCATATACTAATGCTTGTTAAACAGACCGAGCATGTTCGTAGCATTGTTGTAGACACACTAGGCGGATTTTAACGTTGATCATGGTCATGTCACCTCGTAAATCATGTTTCACAAACAAAATGTCACATGTCCACACGACTTCGTGTTGTTTACTTGGTCAGCTCGGCCGACTCGATAGCCAAACCTCGATGAAAGACGGCACACTACAAGGACAAGAGTGAAATCGGTATTTTACCACTGGCATCTGACATGCGTGATACAAGAACTTCTGGAGCTGACAAAGATTGAAAAATTCACAAAATACGCCCGCACAGGACTCTAGTGAGGTTTTCCCGACTTCATTAATAGAAGAACTTTACCATATACGTATATAATTATATAAATATTAAGGATATTTCCACAAAAAAGATGTGGAAGCATAGGCCTACACATTTGTCTTACTGGCATTTCCAAAGGGTAATATATGCCTTCTAAATAAACACCTGGATAGTCAACCACTCCATCAACGAATCTGTCAGTCAGATATCTGTTTTTCCCCTCCCCTCAGGTTATTGTGATCGCCCACATCAGCCCCGGACTGAAGGGCTATGAAGGCTTCTTATGGATGTACGAGCCTTACAACGACTTGCTGAACAGAGTTATCTCCCGTTACACAGAATCCGGGGTCATCCGCGCCATGCACTTCGGCCATGATCATGACGACGAGTTCAAAATCTACTACGATAACAAAGGTGAGAACTCCCATTGTTGTACTACTGCAGAAAATTGTCAGACAAACAGATAATTCTTAGAAATCCACAAACAAACTATAACCAACAAACAGAAATTCCCAGTTGCCTGACACCACAGTCACTGGTCATTCAGACCTATGTATATCCCTTACATAGTTACGTTAGAAATACACTGCGCAGCCTTTCCGCAAGTAAAAAACTCTTTCAGTTCATTTGACTAACCTTCTTCTCAATTTGCAATCATTACTTCTGCATTGCCTAAACTAACCGTTGGGAAAGTGCCACGTTAACAAAACTTTGCAAATCAATTCTCTGTAGCATTTCTTTTGCTAAATCACCTGGGGTTATTCAGTTGCAAGAAAAAACTGGACAGTTTCTTACACTTAAAAACTTGACCGCCCTGGTATAAGTGAACTATTCTCGAGGAAGACAGGATGGATACAATACTTTTTTGACAATTTATTCACGATATGTGTTGTATTATATTAACTTGAATTACTTTATGTTACCCTGATGCCCTTATTTTTTAATAAATTTCAATATTTTTACAGATTTTTAGTATGATAGGTTTTTTCTTTTTCCTTTCTTTGTGTAGAATATTTCCGCATTTGAAATACTTCGTGAGGACGTCACAACCTAATGTGCATTCTGAAACCAGATGTAGGATATTTCTCATGTTTCTCACCTTGCCTCACTGTTCTGGAACCAGATGTAGGATATTTCTCATGTTTCTCACCTTGCCTCACTGTTCTGGAACCAGATGTAGGATATTTCTCATGTTTCTCACCTTGCCTCACTGTTCTGGAACCAGATGTAGGATATTTCTCATGTTTCTCACCTTGCCTCACTGTTCTGGAACCAGATGTAGTATATTTCTCATGTTTCTCACCTTGCCTCACTCTTCTCTGTTTACACCAGGTGTACCTCGCATCCCGGTCTTCATCGCTCCGTCCGTCACACCTTGGAGGTACAAAGACAGCCAGGGGGAACTGGGCCGTCCTCACAATCCGGGCATTCGATTAGTCAGCTACGACAGGTCCAACGGCCGCCATCTTGACATTAAGCAATACTACTTAGACCTCGAGAAAGCCAACAGAGACAGACATGCGCAATGGCAACTTCTGTACAAGGCCACTGAAATATACGACATTCCTGACGTCACTGCAGGTTCCCTCAGCAAGGCACGCAAGCGGATGCTTCATAGTTCCAAAAAGCACGTGCAGGACTACTACGAACGCATAACTTTGATGGCTGACGACAGCAAATGTGATGCTAAATGTCGATACTCCATTTACTGTGGCATGAGATATTTCGATATCCCAGGTTTCAACAAATGTTTACAGAAATACCCCTCTTTAGCTTTTAGACCAGTTTCTAGTTGCTTCAAATTAGTGGTTGCATTAGTGGTTCTTCTACAGTTATTTTGAGGTACCGATGGTGTCTTTCAAATGAGAAAATTTTAAGATGTTTTTTTAATGATTTGGTTCCAAGTAAAGCCCAAGGAAATGTTAAATTACATGGTGGCTCAAATATTAGGTACTTTTGCGTTATTACAGAATGACATGATTATCGGTTATTTTTCTCAAGAAGTAAAATGCAAAAGCTTTTCGTTAATCCCCCCCCCCCCCCCCCAGCATTGCACGTTAAGCGAATGTTTAAAAATAGCTCCCCCTCCCCCCCCCAAAAAAGAGAAAAAAATGAAAACTAAAAATTCTGCCAGAATGCTTAAATTAACTTCATATGTAAAGAAACACAGCTGATTACATGCGTATAAAAGGACTTACGGCTCGCTCGTGACAGGATCAGCCAAGAAGAGCCGTAAAAAAGAGCCCGATGACTTTGACAAGCAAGTCAATTGTAATTGGTGGTCATTTTGAACGGTGGAGTACACTGGCGAAAGAAAAGGTCTCACGAAGCACGAGGATGTCGCAAAAGTACTACTTGATAGTTGGATGCAAAGGTGTTGTTGTAGGCAGGGGTTCTTAAAGTTCGAACAGACACACGTTTCTGACATTTCGTTTAATGAGAAGATTATTCGTAACCTTTTCTCAATGCTGTTTAAAAAGTTGTACTCCGCAGAAATCTGTGTGTATCAATATTCGAAATTTTCCCACTTCGTCCACTGATCGAAAGTCAGTATCATAGGGAACATTCCGAACCCTGCGCCTATGCTTCGGGAGCTTCCGGTTGAACATTTATGAGGCAAAATTCTCCGCCCTCTTTGTGCTTAATTCGAATGACAGCAGGACTTCTCAGGGCTCGTACAAGCTACATACTCAATAAAAAAAAATTTATTTCAGCGAGAGTGATTTAGTTTATGAACGAACTTTAAAACTTCGCTAAGACTTCGCGCTCAGAATTTGTTTAAAAATCCAAATTTTGGGCGACCATGTTACTTTCACAACATACGATCTGAAGCCATTACAAGGCGGCGGAGGGGTCGGAATGGAAGGACCGTTTGTATCATATGCGAACAAAACCAATTTGGAGAAAGGAAAAAATCGCATAACTATTCCCAATGAAACCAACCGACACTGCACAATAAAGGATGTGCAAGTTGATTCCCAACACATAAACATGACGTAGATCTGCAACATATGAGAGCGGATAACTGTTGAAAACAAACATTTGCATACATAATCCAATAAGGCTTCATACATGAGCTGTAATTCTAACAGAACTTTTTGTTTTAATTTTATTACACCTTCTCACCACATCTGTTTATTTTACGAAACTATCTATATCCAAGTGTATATTTCCAATTCAATTTCACTGCCACTACAGGATGAAATCTTAAGAAAATTCATTCTTTCTCTATATTTCTCTAATACTGTTTTATCATTTTTAATTTGGAAATTTTAACTTAGAAAGATAAGGAGGAAGAAGTGCCATGGAAAGAAGCTACTTTCAAAAAATCAATATGTTAAATCTAACAGAAAGTCTGTTGTCTGAGTGATGGTAGAATGTATTTTGTTATCATAACATAATACTGTGTCATATTCAACATAATACCCTATCAGTCTAATATCTTTATGTTGAATTAATACAATGTGTGTATTACATTTAACAGAACAATCTGCTGCAATAACAGAATACATTCTAACATCACTCAGACAAAATATTTTTTGAGTGTAATCCACTTTCAAAAACCCATCTAAAATCCACTTCCTTTGCATCCGACTGGATTTTCTTGACAGAAAAGCAGTAAGGCTTATTGACGTTCAGGGGTTTTGGCGTTATCGCAACCTTGGGCGAGATAAGCTATGGGCTCTCGCTAACTAAACTACGTGATTTTGCAGTAGCTGTTAATTGTTCGTTAAACCGACAGAGCTGACTTTGCAAGGCGTTTATTCAGTCTAGAAACTACCGTAAAATCACGCCTTTTAGCCGCGTTAGTTTGCGAGAGCGGCCATTTTCGTCTTGCCCAGTTCTACAAAAGCTCACAAGGCTCCTAGCTGAAATGCCGATCCGTCTTATTGGGCAGTTATGGAAATCAAATGCTTGTTGTAGATGTTATACCATGCACAGTCCGAGCACTAATAATTACTTCGTCATCAGATATGTACTGTACTTTGCTTTGTTTAGTTTATACCAGCATTAAAGTATAATAGCCGGTGAATTTTTGTAACGATGTCTCCTTTTCATTAAATTAACTATTTTTAAAAATGATGTTCCATTAGCTATTCTCTTTTCTGGCCTGCTTTTTGGCAACTATTTTATTGACTGATTAAATTATTAGATTGTTGTTACGCTATATACCCAAAGAATTTTTCACTTGTGTACGATGGCGGTCAGTTTTATAGGTGAAAGGAACCGGAGGGCCCGAAATAAACCACTAACCTTTGGCACGTTATTGACGAACGTGTGACTAACAGGCTTGCATACCATATTCAATCTAATGAGATACGTACGGTACTGGTATGAATTGAACGTAGAGATTGCGTCGAACGTTTGTTGCCTGTCACCCAGATACCAGCAGCAGTGAAATGTATAGTCGTACATGGGAAGGTCTTCCAACAACCTGCAAATGGTCGTAGGGTTTTTCTCGGGCTCTGCTGGCCCTCGCGTACTGTAATTCTGCTAATTTTTGGGACATATTACTAGCGTTGAAAGTAGTTACCAGCCTTTTGGAAAAGTAACCATATGAGTATGCTGTTTATTAGATGGTCTAACCATGTGAGAAAGGGAAGTCAGTATTCCTGCTACAATTACATATATATTAGAGCAAAAATAAGCAGACCAGGTGTCCTAAAAATTAGAAGAAAAAATGTTAAGCGAAATATTCTTGGTTACGTCGTTTTATAAAATACAAATAAACAGTAATATAATACATCCGCAATACAAAGTGAAAAAAACACTGCCTCAATCACCCTTATACTTGGAAATATTCAGCCTCATTCTGATTCGGGTGGCCCAGCTGCGAGGCAAGAGAACATTTTCCAGTGTACCGCAGAAAAGTATATTTTTCGCATATTTCTTCATATAAGGTAATGCTATGAGTTCAAGTCCAGCTCATACTGGCTTCCTCTCCGGTCGTACGTGGGAAGGTTTCCCAGCAACCTGTGGATGGTCGTGAGTTTCGGTGAAATATTCCTGGGCACGACGTTAAATCACATATATAACTTAATCTAAAGACATGGCGCAATCGCATGTCTCGTGTATAAGTTGTGTATAAAATGTTTAATTACATGTGGTTTTACAATGTTGTATATATTATTGTTTAACATATATTGTTTAACATATATTGTAAGTAAAAAAAAAAGGTTAGGAAAACTTTTTTTTCTTGAAGCGTGGGTGTGTTATGTGCACGACTGCCGTCATTTTCTAAATTTAGCTTGCCACTGTTTACATACGTTGAGTTCGGCGCCTGCTGTCTGCCTCTGCCTTAGAGTGTTCCAGAATGCGCTCAGTTCGGTGCCTGTTTGTTTACATCAAGTGTTCAGGAATTTTCTTATTCTAGACAATTCCACCAGGCTATATAAGACCTATGAAAGCAGGTCAAAAGGAGAGAACGGAGAGCGGAGAATTATTGAGAGTTTTGGATGCTTTCGCTGTGTATTACTTTAGTAGGCCTTTTGTGCTGAATTTTGGTGTCTTTATAGCCTCTGGCTTTGTTATATATCCACCGAGCACTTGTTCAGTCCGAGCTTGTATATTTGATTCGTGCTCTTGTGTACACAGTGCTTATTAGTACACGGACCCTGTCTGTGGAATTTTGTGTATATTTCGTCATACACTCAGTTATACTGTGGATTTTCCCTCTTGTGAATTTGCCTCTGAGCATTTATGTCTGTGTGGTATATATTGTGGAATATATGCGTCCGTTTGGACTTGACACCGTAAGTACTTTAGTATTTGTATAGATACTGCTATCCTTTCTTGTTAAACTTCAGTACTTTAGTATTTGTATCATCTTAAGTCTTATTATCTGTTCTTGTTAAAGCTAATCAATTGTTGTAAAATAAAATCTGCTGGTTTTGGTTACTTTTTCGTGCGGTTAAACTGTCGTGTATTTCGAACAAGCCATCTCTTTATAATATAGACAGTTTTGGGTCGTAACAATATATATATATATATATATATATATATATATATATATATATATATATATATACACGACAGCAGTAAGGTTGCATATCCGACAAACCTCCTGACTTAAACCTGTCAACAAACCACCCAGAGTTGGTTTAAACCCTGAACCTCAGTGGTCAAGACTTACAGACCTTCGTCCAAGATGCATTAGTACACGGGTCGGGCTATAGGACCCTTGTGAATGTTATGACCAACTCAAATGTGCCAGGCTTCTAGTAGACAGATTTCTGTATTACAGTGAAGCGTCTTCAACGCGTGCAAAATTTCTAGTTTGAATGTTAACACCCACATGTTCTATAGAAAGCTGTTGGTTTACATTAAAAGCCTCGATGTACATGTAGCAACGTGGGAACAACCAGAGAACACATTTTATTTACTTAATTGCTGTATACCACCTCACTCAGTTTACCACTGACGCGATGGTGGATGGTTTTACGAATGGGGGATGCTGAAGAGTCCAGTGTAAGCCAGCATGCAACCTTATGGTATGTTAGTGGTAACTTTTCCCAGACGTATCGCACATATATCTACCCCTCCAACATTATGGGGGAGAAAACTGGGCAGACCTTCCCAAGCACGCCCGCAGAGGACACCAACATGAGCTGGACTTGATCTCACAGAGAATGAAAAGACCCAGAATCAACAATGCAATTGGGGGTAACATAGATAAACATTTATTCCTTTTTCTGTAAACAAAAATTTTAACAAGAATCACAGCATAGGCGTTACTATAAGCTAAGACCAGAACACATATTTACAAATCTTGGTGAGATCATGGATGTATATATGGAATATATAACCCCATGGTCAGATTAAGTAAGTCTATTTTCCATATTTTTGGGTTGGACGTAGAAAAAAAGTCTCGCATTACCTTTAAACAGACCGATGGCCTCGTATGCTTGCTATGAAGAGGCATATTCGAAACACATCCGACAATATATGGCAATGTGTTACGAAATGGCCTTCATAAAAACACCACAATCAAACGGAACACTTCCGGCACATACTATATACGAGTGGAGCGTTCCCTTTACATGTGTTTTGGGACACAATGCTGTAGCAATCCAATCAAAGGTCGCTGTCATTTTGAGAAAAAAAAAACATGCCAAAATTGAACGACGTGCATCAGAGTCATCAAAAGATTTCTTGTCGTTTGTATGTCCTAAGCATACATTTGAAAACACTTTTGAAACACAATCAATGACAAGATGACTCAAACATAAATTCTGGTTTTAACAGAGCCTGAATTTAACAATCTTTCGTGAACAGTTTAGCCTACAACAAGCGTATAGATGCATAACAACTGCCTTAGCCTTACAAAACACATCAAGATCACTGCATATAGCTCTACGTATACATAACACGGTACATCACATGTGCTGGGACATATATGTACAGACACGGATCTGAAACAGATGGTGTTAGAAGCGTTCGTGGTCTTGGGCTCACTTTCAAAAATCTTTATGAATCACTATGTCGTAATTTATTCTCGTAACTCCCGTAGCTTTACGGCGCGACAACCCAGACAACACCATTTACGAAAAACTATATCAGATATCTGATTCAAGAAGTTTTGTGAAAGTCGAACCCACTTTACAAAGCCGTCGAATGTTACGTCGGGCGCATTTATCATGGTATAGTACACGTAGGCTTTCGCTGAATGATGCAACACTTTGCAAAAGAGGGGTGTTGTATGGCGATAGCTAAAACACAGTCTATGTGATGACAAAGGCGATCTGAATCCGCCACAAAGTAAGACATACCGGTGCAGAATATGCCGATCATTCAATGGACCTTCATATATGTATCTGTTCACATTGTACATGCATATCTGGGTGCTTAACCAATCACTAGGATTATACTAAAACCAGAGTTCCGACTTTTTCTTGTCTACCTTAGTGTTTAGATCAAATGCTCATTATATCATTCGCAATACACATACTTAATTAGCTGGGTGTTTATAGAGGGTGATGATAATAAATGGGTACTTTATACAGAAAGGTGATAACGGAAGGGTTTTATAGGGGTACCGTTGTAGGGTTGTTTTCTAGACATAAATGTATACACATGGGTGTTTATAAGAAAGCAATTATCACAATGACTTTTTTGTGAACAATAGTGTCATGACTTTGCAGGAAGGGGAATTCATAACACTGTCAGCGGAAAGGTGTTAAGAGGAGAGTCTATAAAGAAGTGTTTGTGGAAAGGTGTTTACAAAGACATGTCTATGGAAAGGTGCCCAAAGGACCGTCCATAAAGAGGTGTCTATGGAAAGGTGCTCAGAGGAGTGTGACTGTAAAGAGGTGTTTATGGAAAGGTGTTTAGAGAAGTGTGTCTATAAAGAGGTGTTTATGGAAAGATCTTTAGAGGAGAGTGTCTATAAAGAGGTGTTAAGGGAAATGTGTTAAGAGGAGTGTGACTATCAAAGGTGTTTATCGAAAGGTATTCAAAGGAGCTTGTCTATAAACAGGAGTTTTTAGCAGGGATGATTATAGGAAAGTGCCGCAAATAGGCCTTCTAGGATGAGCGCCCAGGCTTTTTTGGTCAGACACAGTTCTATTCCGTGGGCAGTGAAGAAAGAAGCTCCCTTTGTTTCTTGCACTTTTCTACAGACATCCACCCACTTTAGTTGCTGCTCCTACATGCACATTTGAGCGCAGTTAAATGTCTTCACAGAAACAAAATGCCCCTTTGGACAGAGAGCTCAAATGGTAGGAGATACACAGATACTTGTGGGTGCATATGGCACACTCCAGACCATTTCGAACAAAACTCCAATTTCTCCGTAGTACTTGAAAGCTTAAAAGCTTACTGCATGACATGGCAAAAATTGAACTAATACAAACCCTAATGGAGACATGCTACTACACGTATACATGTATATATAAATTCCATGACAGGAAACCACACACATATTTGGAGCAGAGCATTCAATTGTAGATAGAGTACACTAGGTAGGTTCTGTACACCAATAAACTGAACACTTGAGTATTCTAAACACACGATCATGACGATCACAAACTACAAAATCCTTGACAAAAGTTCATTCTATGCTTCAGCCTTTTCACCCTTTCTCCAGTAATCAAAACTCAACTTTTTATCTAACCTGTTAGAGAGTCCACTTTGGCACATCATTCCTTAGAGTTGAAAATCAACTGGATATAATTTCAAGTCTGATGAATACTTTCCTCAACACCATTTAGAGATCCTGAAAGAGCTATAAATTACACAGCTGATTTGGATTATGCAAACTATCATGACTTCAAATTTGCATTTCTTGATTAGTATTATGCCTCTACATGTACTTCAAATTTGACTCCAACTCCCTTTATCTGAAGCCAACCAATCACAAGGTACGTTACAATACAGTATTTCTGGACGATGAAGAGTTACTGTCCTGAATATAACATCCCTTCTCAGTGAGTAAGAATGCTGCATCAATCTTCAATTCACTCAATTCACTGGTTCATGAGGCGCCACTTAAGGCAACCTATTCACTTGAGGCAACCCATTCACCTGAGGCAACCTATTCACTTGAGGCAACCTATTCACCTGAGGCAACCTATTCACCTGACATCCAAGACCTCGATGTCTGGAAAGCTGTGGTAGTTCCAGTCAGCAGGGAGTTCAGATTGACAACTCCTCTGACCAACTGACCATGCTGACAGGCAGATTCTGGAGAGCGACGACCTGTTGTGAAAGCATAAATATCTCAAGACCAGTTCAAACAAATGTTAGTTAAGGCTCCACAGCTTTCTTTCTTCTTTACTTCCTTCCTCCCTGAGACAGCCAGTGAGATACTGTATGCTAGTCGCAGTCCACTGCTCCACAGCAGGATCAGTCCAAAAACACACAACAGGGGTGACTAGCAGGTTTAGAGAGCTTGACGACAGACAGGGCAGGTTGCAGACTATAATGAATAAACAAACAAAAAACAAATAAATATATACATGTACATGTAGACAAATAAACAAAAATATAAAATATACTGTGGAATGTTTATATACCCTCGCCTATAGGAACTGTGGCATGAAATCATGTGTTTAAAAGGTAATGGAGGCTCAGGCCCAATGACCTTGAGAAAAATAATTCAAGGTCAATAGTCATGTCTTCTACAAATAATACATGTCTGATGATGAAAATTACTTACATATTTACTTATATACTTACATAGTTACTTACATAGTTCAAGAGACATTCTGTGATAGAAGCCTGTCACAAAATATAATTTAAATGAACCCAATGACCTTGACAAAACGGAATAAGGTCACAGAAAAAGTAGCCTACCACTACAATGATACCCTAGTAATAAATCCAATTTTGAACAAGATATAAAATTTGTCAGTTTTGGAGCAAATGTGTCATTCTTGAAATGGATAATAAGTCTGGAATATTTAAAGTTCCTTTTCATTGGCCGCAACACACCAAAAAGTGCAAACATTATAAAAGGGTTAAAAAACTGTGAGACAAAAAAATAACAACAAACTCTGACAGAGTGAAAATGCAAGCAACTGACCTTGCTCAGCCATGCCCCGATGCAGGGCGGGTGGAACAGATGGCTGCAAGGGAGACGACTCAGATGATCTCCGAGTTCACAGCGGCTCAGACAAACAGCACAACAAAGCTCCTGATCTGTAACCATGGTAACAAAGACAGATCTATTCCCTAAACCAATTATTGAATTAAATATCAAACATAATAATAATGGAGACAAAAGTTCAAATTGGAAAACTGGTCCAACATTCAACGTATCAATCGTTGAAGGGCGTTTCCAGTTTAAATCACAAAATGTGGGAGGCTAGTGTTGTCATATTAATCAGTCTCTATGTTGTTTACCCACTGCTGTAGCTAAAGTGGAAGAAATGCATTAGTCTGCCTTTACAATGCTTCCCCATTATAAACCATAGTCAAGATTCTAAGAATACCCCCCAGTCTTCCTTTAGAAAGCTTGCCTGTCACCACAAGCAAATTTGGGGAAAAGCATTAGTCTTCCATTTAAAATGTTTCCTCATCATATGACACAGTCTTATTTTGAGTAAGGAAGTCTTCCTTGACAATCTTTCCCACAGTGATAGTCAGATTTTGTAAAAATCCCACAAGTATTCATCTTTCTTTGTACAGGTTTCCCACAGTCACAGTCAGATTTGGCAAAAGTAGAAGTATTCCTTTGCAAAGATTTCCCATGGCCAGACACAGATTTGGGAAAAGCACAAGTATTCCTTTGCAAAGATTTCCCATGGCCAGACACAGATTTGGGAAAAGCACAAGTATTCCTTTGCAAAGATTTCCCATGGCCAGACACAGATTTGGGAAAAGCACAAGTATTCCTTTGCAAAGATTTCCCATGGCCAGACACAGATTTGGGAAAAGCACAAGTATTCCTTTGCAAAGATTTCCCATGGCCAGACACAGATTTGGGAAAAGCACAAGTATTCCTTTGCACAGATTTCCCATGGCCAGACACAGATTTGGGAAAAGCACAAGTATTCCTTTGCACAGATTTCCCACAGCTGCAGTCCGATTTGGTAAAACTATAAGCCTTCCTTTGCAAAGATTTCCCACAGCTACAGTCTGATTTGGTAAAACTATAAGTCTTCCTTTGCAAAGATATCCCTCAGCCACAGTCAGATATGGGAAAAGCTCAAGT
The DNA here is from genome assembly GCF_032854445.1 of Liolophura sinensis. NCBI lineage: Eukaryota > Metazoa > Mollusca > Polyplacophora > Chitonida > Chitonidae > Liolophura > Liolophura sinensis. The sequence goes on along the minus strand of NC_088296.1, from coordinate 5,757,891 downwards.
ATTCCTTTACAATGCTTCCCCATAACAGTAGTAAGATTTGGTGGATTAATCACCTTTATTTAAAAAGATTTTCCACAATCACATTTAGATTTGGGAAAAGCACAGGTCTTCATTTACAATGCTTTCCCACAGCCACAGTCAAATTTGGAAAATGTACAAGTCTTTATTTACAAAGATTTTCCACAGTCACATTTAGATTTTTTGAAAAGTGCGGGTCTTCCATTACAGTGCTTTCCCACAGCCACAGTCAAATTTGGGAAAAGTGCAGGTCTTCCATCACAATGCTTTCCCACAGCCACAGTCAGATTTGAGAAAAATACAAAGTTTCCTTACCAATGTGTGAGTCATCTACAGCTAGCCTGGGAATGGACGCAATGGCCTCCTCTGTGGCAGGCGGGGGCGCATCACCATGGAAACTGGTCAGGAACTGAAGTCAAACAACGAGAGGAAAAGAATAACATTACTAACTGCAATCAAATCATAAAACACGTGGATAAATTATGTGCACAGTGCATGTACACCTATCTTGTAGGTTATTATTTCTTTTTTTTTCCTGTTAATATAAGATTTGGACTAATTAGTCTTAAACAAAGAATTATTATTATGATCATTATTAAAACTAATATATAAATATATACTAATATATAACACTACCGGCCTGTGCGTATTTCATATGGCCAAGGTTTTTGATTTATTTGATTGGTGTTTTACGCTGTACTCAAGAATATTTCACTATTATGATGGTGGCCAGCATTATGATGGGAGGAAACTGAGCAGTGCTTGGAAGAATCCCTTAACCATTAGCACGTACGGCCAGAGAGGAACCTAGCGAAGCCCCCCCCCCCCCCCCCCCTCCCCCCAAGGTTTTTGAGTCATGGCCTTGTGCTTGGCTCTCCCAAAAGAAATACTGCTACATTAATTCTTCAATATGTTTTGCATAAGTAACACACACAATATTATAGTGTTTGACAAAAGTCTTTCCAAGAGAAATACCATGTAGGGTAGGCAAGAGACACACCATGTAGGATAGGCAAGAGACACACGATGTAGGATAGACAAGAGACACACCAAGTAGGACAGGCAAGACACGCACCATGTAGGACAGGCAACAGACACACTATGTAGGACAGGCAAGAGGCAGGCACCATGTAGGACAGGCAAGAGACACACTATGTAGGACAGGCAAGAGACAGACACCATGTAGGACAGGCAAGAGACACACAACATGTAGGACAGGCAAGAGACACACAACATGTAGGACAGGCAAGAGGCAAACACCATTTAGGACAGGGAAGAGACACACAACATGTAGGACAGGCAAGAGACACACACCATGTAGGACAGGTAAGAGACACACACCATTTAGGACAGGCAAAAAACTACCGATTTAAGCAATTTACTTATGCATGAAACAAAAAATCCAGATAAAACTTATCAAATAAAACCATACCTCAAACATTGCTGTGAGCAGTTGAACGCGAACAGAGTTTGTGATTTCCCAAACAGCTATTTCTTCTCTCAGTCCGGACAACAGGGACTCCAGACTGAAATGAAGAAGCTTACGTGTAAGATCAGGGAACACACGAGCCATGTAAAAGAAAACGGAAACATAAAGGATATATCAGATACAACAAACACTGTTCAGGAAAGAAGTATATTTTGTTAAGTGCATTTGAAATATTAAGCTGGTTTTTTCTGACCAGTCACGTAAGTTTTTTGCCACTTAACACACAAAGACTGCTAGACTTTAGCATATACATATAAAGCTAGGAAAGCATTCACCAAACGTACATTTAAATAAAATATTTAAAGCCAAAAATATGGATATGAAAACACTGGTACCCTCCACGTTCCAACTGACCATACAATCTAAAGTTATGAAAGATTTTTCCTGGTTTGAAAAATTCGGCAAAAAAATAAATCAAACTATTTTACTGGCCAGTGTTTAATGAGCTTTCATCTGATATATACTTCGCTTTAGTGTTTTCTTTGTTTTTAATGACAGGAAAGATTGGTTGTCTGCCAAACAAAACTATTTATACGCTGTTCTCAGGAGTATTTCATTGATATGATCAGGTTTATTCATACAGGAAAGCAATAGATAACTGAAACATTACCACAAAAAACAATCCTGACTTAAAAACACAGCATGGGCCTCCCTGGCTCAGTTGGTTAGCGCGCTAGCGCAGCGTAATGACCCAGGAGTCTCTCACCAACGCAGTCGCTGTGAGTTCAAGTCCAGCTCATGCTGGCTTCCTCTTTGGCCATAAGTGGGAAGGTCTTCCAGCAACCTGCAGATGGTCCTGGGTTTCCCCCGGGCTCTGCCCAGTTTCCACCCACCATAATGCTGGCCACCGTCGTATAAGTGAAATATTCTTGAGTAGGGAGTAAAATACCAATCAAATACATAAATAAAAAAAGCCAATAATTTTATTTTACCCAAAACTTAACGGAGGTAAAAGTTAATTCAAAACTGGCAGTTCTGTGTGGTTTTAGTCGTAGTTAGCATGCTGGCACACTACAATGACTCGGTACACTATCAATACTGCTGGCTTGCTCTCCTGTTTTGCGAGGGAAGGTCTGCCCCCAAGCTGCAGATTGTTGTGGGTTGCCCCGGGGCTCTTTCCGAAATTCTTCCCAACACAACGCTGGCCTCTGTTGTACAAGTGAAACATTTTTGAGCATGGCATAAAACACCAATCAAACAAATAAGTAATTAAAAAATTCCTAAAAGATCACAATAACAGTCTGTATATTTACAGTAGCTGTTCTCCATTCTCCTCATTGATGTTTCCATGGTGATGAAGGTCAAGGTCAGCATCCACAGAGAGACACTGACAATGAGGGCAATCGCACTCAAACTCATCATCAGCATCTCCACTCTCCTCACCACTGTCATCCACAAATGACGACAATCCACCATCCTCTCCGTCTGTTGCTTCAGTCTGAAGATATAAAAACAGTCCACAGATCTTGTTGCAGGATATTTTGGGTGAGGCATTATATTAGTACAGTTAAGTTTAACTGCTTATTCTGTGTTGCACACAACTCTTCACTTGAGTTAAAGGAAACTACAGACTCTCCAGAGGGTACATCTTATCTGGACTTGCATTTGAAAAAAAGACCATAACTGTTCTGTCTTCAGTGACTTGACCACAAGAGGTATACATGTTGGTTAAGTTTCGACATTGTAAATTATCCTTACATAGCTGGACAGCAATATACCAAAGGGTCCTACATATGACTTGTACATATCTCACCTTGTAGTTTTTATTGAATACACCCAGTGTGTTATGTTACAAATTCAATAAGCATCACAAGTTTTAACATATTACTGCAAAAATTGGTGTCAAGGTTATTCCAGCAAACAAATTCACTCTAAGTTTCTTAAGTTTTACAATCAGTGCAATTCAATGCATACATTTACATATGACCTTTCTGTAATGCGGTCAAAGTAAATCCCATCCTGTCTGAGTATGTCATCATGTCACCACCCTCTCACCCTACTCTGTCAGAGTATGTCACCATTTCACCACCCTCTCACCCTACTCTGTCAGAGTATGTCACCATGTCACCACCCTCTCACCCTACTCTGTCAGAGTATGCCACCATGTCACCACCCTCTCACCCTACTATGTCAGAGTATGTCACCACCCTACTCTGTCAGAGTATGTCACCATGTCACTTCACTCTCACCCTACTCTGTCAGAGTATGTCACCATGTCACTACCCTCTAACCCTACTATGTCAGAGTATGTCATCATGTCACCACCCTCTCACCCTACTATGTCAGAGTATGTCACCATGTCACCACCCTCTCACCCTACTCTGTCAGAGTATGTCACCATTTCACCACCCTCTCACCCTACTATGTCAGAGTATGCCACCATGTCACTACCCTCTCACCCTACTATGTCAGAGTATGTCACCATGTCACCACCCTCTCACCCTACTATGTCAGAGTATGTCACCATGTCACCACCCTCTCACCCTACTATGTCAGAGTATGTCACCATGTCACCACCCTCTCACCCTACTATGTCAGAGTATGTCACCATGTCACCACCCTCTCACCCTACTCTGTCAGAGTATGTCACCATGTCACCACCCTCTCACCCTACTATGTCAGAGTATGTCACCATGTCACCACCCTCTAACCCTACTATGTCAGAGTATGCCACCATGTCACTACCCTCTCACCCTACTCTGTCAGAGTATGTCATCATGTCACCACCCTCTCACCCTACTATGTCAGAGTATGTCACCATGTCACCACCCTCTCACCCTACTCTGTCAGAGTATGTCACCATGTCACTACCCTCTCACCCTACTATGTCAGAGTATGTCACCATGTCACCACCCTCTCACCCTACTCTGTCAGAGTATGTCACCATGTCACTACCCTCTCACCCTACTCTGTCAGAGTATGTCACCATGTCACCACCCTCTCACCCTACTCTGTCAGAGTATGTCACCATTTCACCACCCTCTCACCCTATTCTGTCAGAGTATGTCACCATGTCACCACCCTCTCACCCTACTCTGTCAGAGCATGTCACCATGTCACTACCCTCTAACCCTACTCTGTCAGAGTATGTCACCATGTCACCACCCTCTCACCCTACTCTGTCAGAGTATGCCACCATGTCACCACCCTCTCACCCTACTCTGTCAGAGTATGTCACCATGTCACCACCCTCTCACCCTACTCTGTCAGAGTATGTCACCATGTCACTTCACTCTCACCCTACTATGTCAGAGTATGTCACCATGTCACTACCCTCTCACCCTACTCTGTCAGAGTATGTCACCATGTCACCACCCTCTAACCCTACTCTGTCAGAGTATGTCACCATGTCACCACCCTCTCACCCTACTCTGTCAGAGTATGTCACCATGTCACCACCCTCTAACCCTACTATGTCAGAGTATGTCACCATGTCACCACCCTCTCACCCTACTCTGTCAGAGTATGTCACCATGTCACCACCCTCTAACCCTACTCTGTCAGAGTATGTCACCATGTCACCACCCTCTAACCCTACTCTGTCAGAGTATGTCACCATGTCACCACCCTCTCACCCTACTATGTCAGAGTATGTCACCATGTCGCCACCCTCTCACCCTACTATGTCAGAGTATGTCACCATGTCACTACCCTCTCACCCTACTATGTCAGAGTATGCCACCATGTCACCACCCTCTCACCCTACTCTGTCAGAGTATGTCACCATGTCACCACCCTCTAACCCTACTCTGTCAGAGTATGTCACCATGTCACTACCCTCTCACCCTACTATGTCAGAGTATGCCACCATGTCACCACCCTCTCACCCTACTCTGTCAGAGTATGTCACCATGTCACCACCCTCTAACCCTACTCTGTCAGAGTATGTCACCATGTCGCCACCCTCTCACCCTACTATGTCAGAGTATGTCACCATGTCACTACCCTCTCACCCTACTATGTCAGAGTATGCCACCATGTCACCACCCTCTAACCCTACTATGTCAGAGTATGCCACCATGTTACCACCCTCTCACCCTACTCTGTCAGAGTATGTCACCATGTCACCACCCTCTCACCCTACTCTGTCAGAGTATGTCACCATGTCACTACCCTCTAACCCTACTCTGTCAGAGTATGTCACCATGTCACCACCCTCTAACCCTACTATGTCAGAGTATGTCACCATGTCACCACCCTCTCACCCTACTCTGTCAGAGTATGTCACCATGTCACCACCCTCTAACCCTACTCTGTCAGAGTATGTCACCATGTCACCACCCTCTAACCCTACTATGTCAGAGTATGTCACCATGTCACCACCCTCTCACCCTACTATGTCAGAGTATGTCACCATGTCACCACCCTCTCACCCTACTCTGTCAGAGTATGTCACCATGTCACTACCCTCTAACCCTACTATGTCAGAGTATGTCACCATGTCACCACCCTCTAACCCTACTATGTCAGAGTATGCCACCATGTCACCACCCTCTCACCCTACTATGTCAGAGTATGTCACCATGTCACTACCCTCTAACCCTACTATGTCACAGTATGTTACCATGTCACTTCCCTCTCACCCTACTCTGTCAGAGTATGCCACCATGTCACTTCCCTCTCACCCTACTATGTCAGAGTATGCCACCATGTCACCACCCTCTCACCCTACTCTGTCAGAGTATGTCACCATGTCACTACCCTCTCACCCTACTATGTCAGAGTATGCCACCATGTCACCACCCTCTCACCCTACTCTGTCAGAGTATGTCACCATGTCACCACCCTCTCACCCTACTATGTCAGAGTATGTCACCACCCTACTCTGTCAGAGTATGTCACCATGTCACCACCCTCTCACCCTACTATGTCAGAGTATGTCACCACCCTACTCTGTCAGAGTATGTCACCATGTCACTACCCTCTCACCCTACTATGTCAGAGTATGCCACCATGTCACTACCCTCTAACCCTACTCTGTCAGAGTATGCCACCATGTCACCACCCTCTCACCCTACTCTGTCAGAGTATGTCATCATGTCACCACCCTCTAACCCTACTCTGTCAGAGTATGCCACCATGTCACCACCCTCTCACCCTACTCTGTCAGAGTATGCCACCATGTCACCACCCTCTCACCCTACTATGTCAGAGTATGTCACCATGTCACCACCCTCTCACCCTACTCTGTCATCACCACCCTCTCACCCTACTCTGTCAGAGTATGCCACCATGTCACCACCCTCTCACCCTACTCTGTCAGAGTATGTCACCATGTCACCACCCTCTCACCCTACTATGTCAGAGTATGTCACCATGTCACCACCCTCTCACCCTACTCTGTCAGAGTATGTCACCATTTCACCACCCTCTCACCCTACTATGTCAGAGTATGCCACCATGTCACTACCCTCTCACCCTACTATGTCAGAGTATGTCACCATGTCACCACCCTCTCACCCTACTATGTCAGAGTATGTCACCATGTCACCACCCTCTCACCCTACTCTGTCAGAGTATGTCACCATGTCACCACCCTCTCACCCTACTATGTCAGAGTATGTCACCATGTCACCACCCTCTAACCCTACTATGTCAGAGTATGCCACCATGTCACTACCCTCTCACCCTACTCTGTCAGAGTATGTCATCATGTCACCACCCTCTCACCCTACTATGTCAGAGTATGTCACCATGTCACCACCCTCTCACCCTACTCTGTCAGAGTATGTCACCATGTCACTACCCTCTCACCCTACTATGTCAGAGTATGTCACCATGTCACCACCCTCTCACCCTACTCTGTCAGAGTATGTCACCATGTCACTACCCTCTCACCCTACTCTGTCAGAGTATGTCACCATGTCACCACCCTCTCACCCTACTCTGTCAGAGTATGTCACCATTTCACCACCCTCTCACCCTATTCTGTCAGAGTATGTCACCATGTCACCACCCTCTCACCCTACTCTGTCAGAGCATGTCACCATGTCACTACCCTCTAACCCTACTCTGTCAGAGTATGTCACCATGTCACCACCCTCTCACCCTACTCTGTCAGAGTATGCCACCATGTCACCACCCTCTCACCCTACTCTGTCAGAGTATGTCACCATGTCACCACCCTCTCACCCTACTCTGTCAGAGTATGTCACCATGTCACTTCACTCTCACCCTACTATGTCAGAGTATGTCACCATGTCACTACCCTCTCACCCTACTCTGTCAGAGTATGTCACCATGTCACCACCCTCTAACCCTACTCTGTCAGAGTATGTCACCATGTCACCACCCTCTCATCCTACTATGTCAGAGTATGTCACCATGTCACCACCCTCTCACCCTACTCTGTCAGAGTATGTCACCATGTCACCACCCTCTAACCCTACTATGTCAGAGTATGTCACCATGTCACCACCCTCTCACCCTACTCTGTCAGAGTATGTCACCATGTCACCACCCTCTAACCCTACTCTGTCAGAGTATGTCACCATGTCACCACCCTCTAACCCTACTCTGTCAGAGTATGTCACCATGTCACCACCCTCTCACCCTACTATGTCAGAGTATGTCACCATGTCGCCACCCTCTCACCCTACTATGTCAGAGTATGTCACCATGTCACTACCCTCTCACCCTACTATGTCAGAGTATGCCACCATGTCACCACCCTCTAACCCTACTCTGTCAGAGTATGTCACCATGTCACCACCCTCTCATCCTACTATGTCAGAGTATGTCACCATGTCACCACCCTCTCACCCTACTCTGTCAGAGTATGTCACCATGTCACCACCCTCTAACCCTACTATGTCAGAGTATGTCACCATGTCACCACCCTCTCACCCTACTCTGTCAGAGTATGTCACCATGTCACCACCCTCTAACCCTACTCTGTCAGAGTATGTCACCATGTCACCACCCTCTAACCCTACTCTGTCAGAGTATGTCACCATGTCACCACCCTCTCACCCTACTATGTCAGAGTATGTCACCATGTCGCCACCCTCTCACCCTACTATGTCAGAGTATGTCACCATGTCACTACCCTCTCACCCTACTATGTCAGAGTATGCCACCATGTCACCACCCTCTAACCCTACTCTGTCAGAGTATGTCACCATGTCACCACCCTCTAACCCTACTATGTCAGAGTATGTCACCATGTCACCACCCTCTCACCCTACTCTGTCAGAGTATGTCACCATGTCACCACCCTCTAACCCTACTCTGTCAGAGTATGTCACCATGTCACCACCCTCTAACCCTACTATGTCAGAGTATGTCACCATGTCACCACCCTCTCACCCTACTATGTCAGAGTATGTCACCTTGTCACCACCCTCTCACCCTACTCTGTCAGAGTATGTCACCATGTCACTACCCTCTAACCCTACTATGTCAGAGTATGTCACCATGTCACCACCCTCTAACCCTACTCTGTCTGAGTATGCCACCATGTCACCACCCTCTCACCCTACTATGTCAGAGTATGTCACCATGTCACCACCCTCTCACCCTACTATGTCAGAGTATGTCACCATGTCACCACCCTCTCACCCTACTATGTCAGAGTATGTCACCATGTCACCACCCTCTCACCCTACTATGTCAGAGTATGCCACCATGTCACCACCCTCTCACCCTACTCTGTCAGAGTATGTCACCATGTCACTACCCTCTCACCCTACTCTGTCAGAGTATGCCACCATGTCACCACCCTCTCACCCTACTCTGTCAGAGTATGTCACCATGTCACCACCCTCTCACCCTACTATGTCAGAGTATGTCACCACCCTACTCTGTCAGAGTATGTCACCATGTCACTACCCTCTCACCCTACTATGTCAGAGTATGTCACCACCCTACTCTGTCAGAGTATGTCACCATGTCACTACCCTCTCACCCTACTCTGTCAGAGTATGTCATCATGTCACCACCCTCTAACCCTACTCTGTCAGAGTATGCCACCATGTCACCACCCTCTCACCCTACTCTGTCAGAGTATGCCACCATGTCACCACCCTCTCACCCTACTATGTCAGAGTATGTCACCATGTCACCACCCTCTCACCCTACTCTATCATCACCACCCTCTCACCCTACTCTGTCAGAGTATGCCACCATGTCACCACCCTCTCACCCTACTCTGTCAGAGTATGTCACCATGTCACCACCCTCTCACCCTACTCTCTCAGAGTATGTCACCATGTCACCACCCTCTCACCCTACTCTGTCAGAGTATGTCACCATGTCACTACCCTCTCACCCTACTATGTCAGAGTATGCCACCATGTCACCACCCTCTAACCCTACTATGTCAGAGTATGTCACCATGTCACTACCCTCTCACCCTACTATGTCAGAGTATGTCATCATGTCACTACCCTCTCACCCTACTATGTCAGAGTATGTCACCATGTCACCACCCTCTCACCCTACTCTGTCAGAGTATGTCACCATGTCACCACCCTCTCACCCTACTATGTCAGAGTATGCCACCATGTCACTACCCTCTCACCCTACTATGTCAGAGTATGTCACCATGTCACCACCCTCTCACCCTACTCTGTCAGAGTATGTCATCATGTCACTACCCTCTCACCCTACTATGTCAGAGTATGTCACCATGTCACCACCCTCTCACCCTACTCTGTCAGAGTATGTCACCATGTCACCACCCTCTCACCCTACTCTGTCAGAGTATGCCACCATGTCACCACCCTCTCACCCTACTATGTCAGAGTATGTCACCATGTCACCACCCTCTCACCCTACTCTGTCAGAGTATGTCATCATGTCACTACCCTCTAACCCTACTATGTCAGAGTATGTCACCATGTCACCACCCTCTCACCCTACTCTGTCAGAGTATGTCATCATGTCACTACCCTCTCACCCTACTATGTCAGAGTATGTCACCATGTCACCACCCTCTCACCCTACTATGTCAGAGTATGTCACCATGTCACCACCCTCTCACCCTACTATGTCAGAGTATGCCACCATGTCACCACCCTCTCACCCTACTATGTCAGAGTATGTCACCATGTCACCACCCTCTCACCCTACTCTGTCAGAGTATGCCACCATGTCACCACCCTCTCACCCTACTCTGTCAGAGTATGTCACCATGTCACCACCCTCTCACCCTACTATGTCAGAGTATGTCACCATGTCACCACCCTCTCACCCTACTCTGTCAGAGTATGCCACCATGTCACCACCCTCTCACCCTACTATGTCAGAGTATGTCACCATGTCACCACCCTCTCACCCTACTCTGTCAGAGTATGCCACCATGTCACCACCCTCTCACCCTACTATGTCAGAGTATGTCACCATGTCACCACCCTCTCACCCTACTCTGTCAGAGTATGTCATCATGTCACTACCCTCTCACCCTACTATGTCAGAGCATGTCACCACCCTACTCTGTCAGAGTATGCCACCATGTCACCACCCTCTCACCCTACTATGTCAGAGTATGCCACCATGTCACCACCCTCTCACCCTACTCTGTCAGAGTATGTCACCATGTCACTACCCTCTCACCCTACTATGTCAGAGTATGCCACCATGTCACCACCCTCTCACCCTACTCTGTCAGAGTATGCCACCATGTCACCACCCTCTCACCCTACTCTGTCAGAGTATGTCATCATGTCACTACCCTCTCACCCTACTCTGTCAGAGTATGTCATCATGTCACTACCCTCTCACCCTACTATGTCAGAGTATGCCACCATGTTACCACCCTCTCACCCTACTATGTCAGAGTATGTCACCATGTCACCACCCTCTCACCCTACTATGTCAGAGTATGTCACCATGTCACCACCCTCTCACCCTACTCTGTCAGAGTATGTCATCATGTCACTACCCTCTCACCCTACTATGTCAGAGCATGTCACCACCCTACTCTGTCAGAGTATGCCACCATGTCACCACCCTCTCACCCTACTATGTCAGAGTATGCCACCATGTCACCACCCTCTCACCCTACTCTGTCAGAGTATGCCACCATGTCACTACCCTCTCACCCTACTCTGTCAGAGTATGTCACCATGTCACCACCCTCTCACCCTACTCTGTCAGAGTATGTCATCATGTCACTACCCTCTCACCCTACTATGTCAGAGTATGTCACCATGTCACCACCCTCTAACCCTACTATGTCAGAGTATGTCACCATGTCACTTCCCTCTAACCCTACTATGTCAGAGTATGTCACCATGTCACTTCCCTCTCACCCTACTCTGTCAGAGTATGCCACCATGTCACTTCCCTCTAACCCTACTATGTCAGAGTATGTCACCATGTCACTTCACTCTCACCCTACTCTGTCAGAGTATGTCACCATGTCACTACCCTCTAACCCTACTATGTCAGAGTATGTCACCATGTCACTTCCCTCTCACCCTACTCTGTCAGAGTATGCCACCATGTCACTTCCCTCTAACCCTACTATGTCAGAGTATGTCACCATGTCACTTCACTCTCACCCTACTCTGTCAGAGTATGTCACCATGTCACTACCCTCTAACCCTACTATGTCAGAGTATGTCACCATGTCACTTCCCTCTCACCCTACTCTGTCAGAGTATGCCACCATGTCACTACCCTCTCACCCTACTATGTCAGAGTATGCCACCATGTCACCACCCTCTCACCCTACTCTGTCAGAGTATGCCACCATGTCACTTCCCTCTAACCCTACTATGTCAGAGTATGTCACCATGTCACCACCCTCTCACCCTACTATGTCAGAGTATGTCAACATGTCACCACCCTCTCACCCTACTATGTCAGAGTATGTCACCATGTCACCACCCTCTCACCCTACTATGTCAGAGTATGTCACCATGTCACCACCCTCTCACCCTACTCTGTCAGAGTATGCCACCATGTCACCACCCTCTCACCCTACTATGTCAGAGTATGTCACCATGTCACTACCCTCTCACCCTACTCTGTCAGAGTATGTCATCATGTCACTACCCTCTCACCCTACTATGTCAGAGTATGCCACCATGTCACCACCCTACTATGTCAGAGTATGTCACCATGTCACTACCCTCTAACCCTACTCTGTCAGAGTATGCCACCATGTCACCACCCTCTCACCCTACTCTGTCAGAGTATGTCACCATGTCACTACCCTCTAACCCTACTATGTCAGAGTATGTCATCATGTCACCACCCTCTCACCCTACTCTGTCAGAGTATGTCACCATGTCACCACCCTCTCACCCTACTTTGTCTGAGTATGCCACCATGTCACTACCCTCTCACCCTACTCTGTCTGAGTATGTCATCATGTCACCACCCTCTAACCGTACTCTGTCAGAGTATGTCACCATGCCACTACCCTCTCACCCTACTCTGTCAGAGTATGTCACCATGTCACCACCCTCTCACCCTACTCTGTCTGAGTATGTCATCATGTCACCACCCTCTAACCCTACTCTGTCAGAGTATGTCACCATGCCACTACCCTCTCACCCTACTCTGTCAGAGTATGCCACCATGTCACTACCCTCTCACCCTACTCTGTCTGAGTATGTCATCATGTCACCACCCTCTAACCCTACTCTGTCAGAGTATGTCACCATGCCACTACCCTCTCACCCTACTCTGTCAGAGTATGTCACCATGTCACCACCCTCTCACCCTACTCTGTCTGAGTATGTCATCATGTCACCACCCTCTCACCCTACTATGTCAGAGTATGTCACCATGTCACCACCCTCTCACCCTACTCTGTCAGAGTATGTCACCATGTCACTACCCTCTAACCCTACTATGTCAGAGTATGTTACCATGTCACCACCCTCTCACCCTACTCTGTCAGAGTATGTCACCATGTCACCACCCTCTCACCCTACTCTGTCAGAGTATGTCACCATGTCACTACCCTCTAACCCTACTATGTCAGAGTATGTCATCATGTCACCACCCTCTCACCCTACTCTGTCAGAGTATGTCACCATGTCACTACCCTCTCACCCTACTCTGTCAGAGTATGTCACCATGTCACCACCCTCTCACCCTACTCTGTCAGAGTATGTCACCATGTCACTACCCTCTAACCCTACTATGTCAGAGTATGTCACCATTTCACCACCCTCTCACCCTACTATGTCAGAGTATGTCACCATGTCACTACCCTCTCACCCTACTCTGTCAGAGTATGCCACCATGTCACCACCCTCTCACCCTACTCTGTCAGAGTATGCCACCATGTCACCACCCTCTCACCCTACTATGTCAGAGTATGTTACCATGTCACTTCCCTCTCACCCTACTCTGTCAGAGTATGTCACCATGTCACCACCCTCTCACCCTACTCTGTCAGAGTATGTCACCATGTCACTTCACTCTCACCCTACTCTGTCAGAGTATGTCACCATGTCACCACCCTCTAACCCTACTATGTCAGAGCATGTCACCATGTCACCACCCTCTCACCCTACTCTGTCAGAGTATGCCACCATGTCACCACCCTCTCACCCTACTATGTCAGAGTATGTCACCATGTCACTACCCTCTCACCCTACTCTGTCAGAGTATGCCACCATGTCACCACCCTCTCACCCTACTCTGTCAGAGTATGTCACCATGTCACCACCCTCTCACCCTACTATGTCAGAGTATGTCACCATGTCACCACCCTCTCACCCTACTATGTCAGAGTATGCCACCATGTCACCACCCTACTATGTCAGAGTATGTCACCATGTCACTACCCTCTAACCCTACTCTGTCAGAGTATGTCACCATGTCACCACCCTCTCACCCTACTCTGTCAGAGTATGTCACCATGTCACTACCCTCTAACCCTACTATGTCAGAGTATGTCATCATGTCACCACCCTCTCACCCTACTCTGTCAGAGTATGTCACCATGTCACCACCCTCTCACCCTACTCTGTCTGAGTATGCCACCATGTCACTACCCTCTCACCCTACTCTGTCTGAGTATGTCATCATGTCACCACCCTCTAACCCTACTCTGTCAGAGTATGTCACCATGCCACTACCCTCTCACCCTACTCTGTCAGAGTATGTCACCATGTCACCACCCTCTCACCCTACTCTGTCTGAGTATGTCATCATGTCACCACCCTCTAACCCTACTCTGTCAGAGTATGTCACCATGCCACTACCCTCTCACCCTACTCTGTCAGAGTATGCCACCATGTCACTACCCTCTCACCCTACTCTGTCTGAGTATGTCATCATGTCACCACCCTCTAACCCTACTCTGTCAGAGTATGTCACCATGCCACTACCCTCTCACCCTACTCTGTCAGAGTATGTCACCATGTCACCACCCTCTCACCCTACTCTGTCTGAGTATGTCATCATGTCACCACCCTCTCACCCTACTATGTCAGAGTATGTCACCATGTCACCACCCTCTCACCCTACTCTGTCAGAGTATGTCACCATGTCACTACCCTCTAACCCTACTATGTCAGAGTATGTTACCATGTCACCACCCTCTCACCCTACTCTGTCAGAGTATGTCACCATGTCACCACCCTCTCACCCTACTCTGTCAGAGTATGTCACCATGTCACTACCCTCTAACCCTACTATGTCAGAGTATGTCATCATGTCACCACCCTCTCACCCTACTCTGTCAGAGTATGTCACCATGTCACTACCCTCTCACCCTACTCTGTCAGAGTATGTCACCATGTCACCACCCTCTCACCCTACTCTGTCAGAGTATGTCACCATGTCACTACCCTCTAACCCTACTATGTCAGAGTATGTCACCATTTCACCACCCTCTCACCCTACTATGTCAGAGTATGTCACCATGTCACTACCCTCTCACCCTACTCTGTCAGAGTATGCCACCATGTCACCACCCTCTCACCCTACTCTGTCAGAGTATGCCACCATGTCACCACCCTCTCACCCTACTATGTCAGAGTATGTTACCATGTCACTTCCCTCTCACCCTACTCTGTCAGAGTATGTCACCATGTCACCACCCTCTCACCCTACTCTGTCAGAGTATGTCACCATGTCACTTCACTCTCACCCTACTCTGTCAGAGTATGTCACCATGTCACCACCCTCTAACCCTACTATGTCAGAGCATGTCACCATGTCACCACCCTCTCACCCTACTCTGTCAGAGTATGCCACCATGTCACCACCCTCTCACCCTACTATGTCAGAGTATGTCACCATGTCACTACCCTCTCACCCTACTCTGTCAGAGTATGCCACCATGTCACCACCCTCTCACCCTACTCTGTCAGAGTATGTCACCATGTCACCACCCTCTCACCCTACTATGTCAGAGTATGTCACCATGTCACCACCCTCTCACCCTACTATGTCAGAGTATGTCACCATGTCACCACCCTCTAACCCTACTATGTCAGAGTATGCCACCATGTCACCACCCTACTCTGTCAGAGTATGTCACCATGTCACCACCCTCTCACCCTACTCTGTCAGAGTATGTCACCATGTCACTACCCTCTAACCCTACTATGTCAGAGTATGTCACCATGTCACCACCCTCTCACCCTACTATGTCAGAGTATGCCACCATGTCACCACCCTCTAACCCTACTCTGTCAGAGTATGTCACCATGTCACCACCCTCTCACCCTACTCTGTCAGAGTATGTCACCACCCTACTCTGTCAGAGTATGTCACCATGTCACTACCCTCTCACCCTTCTCTCTCAGAGTGAGTGAGTGAGTGTGAGTGAGGGTTTAACGTCGTACTCAACAATTTTTCAGTCATATGACGACGAAGGAATCATTAGGGTGCATGTATGTGTAATGTGCCTCCTTGTTGCAGGACAGATTTCCACAGCTCTTTTATTTAGTGCTGCTTCACTGAGACGACTTACCAAAGGCAAGTAAGCCGCCCCGCCCAAGCCATTATACTGATACGCGTCAACCAGTCGTCGCACTATCCCCTTCATGCTGAACACCAAGCGAGGAAGTTACAACTTCCTCTTTTAAAGTCTTAGGTGTAACTCAATCAAGGATTGGTCCTGGATCTACCGGTCCCGAAGCGGACGCTCTACCAACTGTGCTATCTGGGCCGCTCAGAGTGTGTGACCAAGTCACTACACTCTCACCCTACTCTGTCAGAGGATGTCCCCGCCCTACTCTGTCAGAGTATGTCCCAGCCATACACCTGTTCCATAACTCGACTCTCACACAAATACCTGACTGTTCAGACTCACATCAGAGAGGCGCTGGTGGAGGGTTGAGCTGTCAGATATCAGATCACGGATCTCCCCTTCCTCTCCGTAATCAATATCTTCTTTATCCACAACAGAGTTATCTGCCCCTGCACTCCAGTTGTACTCTGCAGGAATGCTGGGGAACAGAAGAACACTGTTTACAAATGTATCAGATAGTGTATTTTACCATAAGTTTTTCTTTCCATTTTTTTTAAGCTACACACAGTCTACACTGTTCTTGTTTTTCTCTCTATGCTGTACGTCTATCACACTGTCTGTGCTATTCTCATTTTTCAGTCTATGCTGTACGTCTATCACGCTGTCTAGGTTGTTTTTGTTTTACTCTCTATGCTTTACATCTATCACACTGTCTACGCTTTCTTTGTTTTACTCTCTATGCTGTACGTCTATCACACTGTCTAAGCTGTTCTTGTTTTACTCTCTATGCTGTATGTCTATCACACTATCTACGCTGTTTTTGTTTTACTCTCTGTGCTGCACGTCTATCACACTGTTGTCGCTGCTCTGGTCTTACTCTCTATGCTGTCCATCTATCACATTGTCTATGCTGTTCTCATTTTTCTCTCTATGCTGTCCGTCTATCACACTGTCTATGCTGTTCTCATTTTTCTCTCTATGCTGTCCGTCTATCACACTGTCTAGGCTGTTCTCATTTTTCTCTCTACGCTGTACGTCTATCACACTGTCTATGCTGTTCTTGTTATTCTCTCTATGCTGTACCAGGTAGCCGGCCATATGTGGGAAGGCCTTCCAACAACTTGCGGATGGTCGTGGGTTTCCCCCTGGGCTCTGCTTGATTTTCTCCCACCACATTGCTTGCCACCGTCGAATAAGTGAAATATTCTTGAGTACGGTGTAAAACACCAACCAAATAAATAAAACAAATAATTCCCACATAGAGCCATGCAAATGGGATCAAGTTTGCTACGTGTTGATTGGCTGATTCATGGTTTGCTATGTGTTGATTGGCTGACTCATGGTTTGCTAATTTTTGATTGGTTGGCTCAAAGTTTACTAACTTTTCATTGGTTGAGTTAAAATTTCCTAACTTTCCTCATTGGTGGACTCACTTGAGTGACAAGTAGTCCATGAAGAGATCGTGGTCAGAGTAGTGATGTAATGAGATCAGCAAAGAGTTCAGCAGAGAGTCTAGTCTGTCGTCGTTTTCCCCAACACAACTCTGGTCCTCACTGGATAAGGTCTGCCACTCATCACTATCATCTTGGGTGCCCTCTGTAATGAGGCTCTGGCCAGCTGTACACAGACAGTCCTCATCCTCCAGGAGGGGACCAGCTACATCCCGCTCTGCAAGTATTAATATTTAAATATAAATTTTAATATATATGTAAACAGAAATGTTTTTAATGCCATGAACATCAAGAAGAGAATATAATTTAATAATTAATTTGTGTTTTTAATATCCATTGCTCAAAACATAGTTGACTGCAGCAAATATTAAGGGATGAATGAAACACTTGGTTTTCATTTCTTAATATTTGTGCTTAAAATATGCCCTAACATGTGAAAGTACAAAAAAGCTTCATGCTCTGACAGTTTTCTTCTTGGAATATAAAAATGGATTTAAACTACAGTTTTTTTAAGGTCCCAGCAGTCACTTCAGAAATTAAGTGGCCTACTGTGATGAAGTCAACAGTGGTATCTGTCCATACAACTTTGAGGTGTTAAAAGCAAGAAATGCAGACTGGAAAAGCAAGTTCATTTCAGCATCATTCTGAAAATTCATGACCTTTGGTGGAAAATATGAATTTATACATATGCATATATACAAAATATGCCTCAAAAAGGAAGGGGTGTGTGTGTGGTGAGGGGGAGGGGTGAGAAACTATATGTTTCCTTGTATGTTTTCATTTAACCTTTAAACACCATGGAGAAAAACTTACCCTTTGAATAGGTGAGGCGCTTTCGTTTGTGTTTGTGCGTTGGAGGCTGGGTAGCAGAGATGATCTGTGAAGCACCAGCATCCTGAGCCTGTTCAGAGTCCGAAGAACTTTGCTTTGCCAATGTCACTGGTGCTCTTAAGGGTAAATTAACAATCTGTTGCCTGGAAGAACTGCGACTTGCAGAATCATCCAGAAGCACACACTGTGTCTCGTAAGCATCATGGGTTGGCTGACCATCCCGCATTGCACGTAACGCCAGTCCCTGATGCAATGACCTAAGACTTGGTAGAGTTCTACCGCTGCAGAATTGACACGGTGTTAGAGGCAGGCAGCAAGCCATGCACCAGCTATGATGACACGCCTTCCTTGGGCAGCCCGTTTTGGAGATTCTTGGAGTCAGACAGAGACATACCTTGTCCTGGCTGACACTTTCTGCTGACTTAGCACCCAAAGCACTTCTGTCTGTTGGCCACAAGATATCGCTGTTACCCTCAACACCATCCACAGCACTATCGCTGGTTTCTGTCACAGAGCTTTGGTCAGCTAAAATGGCATCGGATCCTGAGCTAGTCATCGAAGGGAGTGAGACAAAGCTTGTACCGTGACCTGGTTCATTGTTGGTCCTACAGCCTGCATTCTCTGCAGAGACTTCATTGGCCCTGCCTTCACTATGGCTTGATATTTTCTCTGAATCGCACACATTTCTATCACAGCACTCAACCAATTCATTGCTAACTTCAGGTTTTGAAATTTCATCATTGTTTTTCGTTGTGTTGAATTGAGAGAAGCAAGTTCCGCTTGTGCTACCACAGTCACTTCCACATAATGTACTACCATGATGTGTCAGAGTCCTAGAGTTCGTGCCACACTCACCCGTAGTTTCTTTATCTGCCAAAGTCCTTATTGTCCAGTTGCTAGATAATCCCCTTGACTTCCACCTGTCAAATTTACTACGACCTTTACCCACCCCCTTCTGCCGGGTGCAATTACTCCTCTTTCGACAGATCTGACCACCACTGCTATCACACTCCGACCTTCCATGACCCTTGTTACCCAAATCACACCTTCCATGACCTCTACTACTGCAATTCAACCTTCCACGACCACTCTCTTCCCTGTCAGACCTTTGACATCCCTGACCTTTCCTAAGATCACTTGGATCAGGTTTCACATTATCTTCAGGAAGACAAACTGACTCACAGACTCTATCACCACTCTCCTTACACAGATCAGGCTCCAGGGCTTGGGATTGGAATGATTGGCACAAAGGGAGAGCACTGGCTCGAGCTCGACGTCGTCGAGCACATAGGACGGGGCTCCGTGGGGGTTTAGTCTCTCTCTGACGTGGCTTTGTGTCCTCGTCTGACTGACAGTATTTTCGCCTCAGTTTTTCTGCCACCTGCTGTGCTTTAAGACGAGCATCTGTGGCAGATCCTGTGCTCTGCGAGTCTGAAATAGCAGACACTTTATTCCTTATGTAATTTAATTTACCTGCACTTAAGAATGTTGTCAACAGTTAGGATTATCGACTGTGAAGTTTGGGCAGACCATGAATTAAAAACAAGGCATTATGACAAACATGAATAATATTCAACATTTTATTGCAATTCTTCACAATGTGGTGTGCTTCCAATGACATGAAATTTAAATTTATGCTAAATGTATTGTATACATTTACTAGTCCTTTATACAGCATACTTACTTTCAGGCTGCTTTACCACCTTTGGTCGAGCACCACCGGTGTTGCCATGGCAACCCAGTACAATATTTGACGACATTCCCTTTTCTTCATCCTTTTTTTCCATACTTCACTGACAAAGAAAACATCCGTGAAAAGGCCTGGAAATGAGTGATGTTATACTATGTACACATCTTGTAGTGTCTGTAAAATTTTAGCAGAGATTGCAAGCATCATTTTGTTATTCATCTTACTTTTATTTAGATAACACCATCTACATTTGGAATTCACATGACACATGCATTTATCTGATTGTTATTGGTGCTTAACATGGTACTGGTACTAAAGAATTTACCAGGGAACCACAGGTTGAGATTAGGGGGCAAGGTGGTTGGGGGGGGGGGGGGGCTAAAGAAACCATTGTCGTTTACAAGGTTAGGGTAAATGACCTTAAATTTTACCCTTTACTGTTACACGTTTGCCTAATTCTTGAGATATGTATGTATGCTTTGGGTATTTACATCATACAATTTTTTGCTCATAAAGGGTGTGATGAAGCATGACATGCAAGGAGTCTTTGCCATGGAAGCCTTCATGACTATAACAAATCTATTCCAAAGCAAGTAGAGACATATGGTGGCGGTGTAGCGAGCATGGAAAGCAGGTCTATAGGTTGGCATGTTTTTATTTCCATGAGACTTGTCCGATATCACAGATAATCAGCATGGACCTTTGTTGAGTAAGAAATTAACACAGTTAGTTTTGAGATTCCAACAACACTAGGCTAGTAAAAGAAAAGGAGTTGGAGTATTTCTGGGCTAGTTAAAAAGATGCTTTTCAGAATAAAGGCCAAGGTTAGGTTAATCCTTATGTTTATATGCGCCAGTGAGCCCCTTATCAGACGTTAATTTTGAAAAGCCAATTATTCCACGAAGTGACGTCATTCTACCAC
Source organism: Liolophura sinensis (assembly GCF_032854445.1). Lineage (NCBI taxonomy): Eukaryota > Metazoa > Mollusca > Polyplacophora > Chitonida > Chitonidae > Liolophura > Liolophura sinensis. The sequence continues at coordinate 5,736,603 of NC_088296.1, read as the reverse complement.
GTGACAACAACCTCAACATTTCCCACAAAAGCAGTACCATAACCATCAAAACTCACGACTTTGGAAATGAAGTTTCCTCTAAAAAGTAATACTGCTAAAGCCTCCAATGATGCCAGTATCAGTTGTTGTTGTTGCGGAGTCACATAAATCATAACCATCTGACTCTTTCAAATTAAATGACCCGCTTCCTTATATAAATAAACATTTAATCTAAAGGCAAAGTGGTTAAGGTGTGAAACAAACCTGTAACTCTGTTGCAAGATGCATCAATTGTACAATTTCGACTAAAACCATCTCATTTTGACATTTCTTCGTGAACTTTCATCCGAGTTCATTTACTTCCCTCCAAGTGAAAATGAGCTACAGAGGGGAGGTAACTTCCGATTGTGTACATATCTCAAGCTTTATGCAGATAAATACAGGCTACATGCACACCCAGGAACCTCTCTACTCTCCCCCATCAATGTTTCTTTCTTTCATCCTCGTAAGTTAAAGGCAAATAAGGCTTAGCTGGGTGATTTATTTACCTATTATATCAACCGCACTGCGGCTCTACGTGGACGCATGAATTATTAGGCCTATACATGGAGCACAAAATATCGTTCCGGTAATCACAATTTACGAACAGAAACATACAGCAGGCTTTAATCTGTTTTGATATGTAGTTTCATTTGTGCCCCAGTACATATTATTCATATGCTGGTGAAATTATCATATTTGTGAAACAGAATTTACCAGGTTAAAAGGAACAGGTAGCACATTTTCCTCAAGATACAATAAAAATAAAAGTAATAAAATAAATAATAATAATAATAAGCCGGTAGGTCTAATAATAAAAACACTCTTTAGTAAGGCTTAAAATTACACTAATCAAATACACGGAGAGGTCATGAAAGATCAGGAAATCTGTAGGAACATCACGCGAGCATGGTATATGTAGCTCTCTCGCTGACTGATATACACATAGGCTGACGTGCATTCATGTGCATATAGGTAGGCTATAAGCCTGTTTTTCCGCTTGGGTTGGACAGTATACGACATGACTCCACGTCCATGCACTCCGAAAACGATTACCAGGTAAAAATAAATATTGGAGTAAATGTAGAGTCATGTAGAACTATATTTAGCTGTATGGCAATTACGTGCGTGCAATAAACCTTCTTAATGAGAATCTTTAGTGATAGGCCTATGTGTGTGTTCACGGGAATGCTGTGATGACCATTAGTCGCCACATGAAACTGACTGTCATCTACCCAGGGCTCAAGGTCGCATGTTCCATCTGCAGGTTCGGTTGCAGGTTTGATCAGGTGGTTTGACAGTCTTGCCGAATGTCAGTGGTTTATTCCGGGCACTTCGTTTTCCTCCGCCTATGAATTTTTAACATGAATATGCACTGTAATATACATGGAAGAAAAAAATGAGCACGACATCAAACATTTTAGTCTTATCCAAATATTTTCTTCTTCTTGTATTTTTTTTTTGTCCCAGGTACTTGCATGGTGCACGTGGGAAATCCAACCCAACCAATATCAATTATTGATTAAGGCTGTGCCATTAGCGTTTTCTCAAGTCATTTGTCAACAGTCTTTAGAAATTGCTATACTGTTGATCACTGGTCCGCGATCTAACTTCTGCTTCATGCCTTTTCTTCGGAACTTCTTTGTCTAGTGCATGGTCATTGTTTGCATGACCCATTGTCCAATCGTGGTAAACGACACAAACAACCTCATTAGTTACCCAGTTGGTATATACAAGAACACCTATGATACACAAAGTAATGGCGTCTGTGATTGGTCTGGCGTGCCAGCTATCAAACACGCCCACACGAGCCAAGAGTCGCAGTAACAATTGCTTTTCTTTTCTATTCCTTTCACTCCGTGTGAAAAATAAAATTACGACAGCTTTTCAAATAAACGGCTTACCAGCATGATCTCAATGACTGTCACACTCGTATATTTGTATGGCGTGGTTCCGGACCCAACAATGGTTTAGTGTTTGCCGAAATTCGGATCAGTTTCCAATTTAGTATTAAGGGTCTCGCACCTGTCAAAACTGAATAGACCGATACACCTTACTTTTATAATACATCTAGGATTCGCATTTGAAGTCTTTGAAGGACGGAGTAAGAGCTGGGATTAGATAATGAAAGACATTTGTCCTATGCAGAGGTTTGGGGGAACAAGACTGTTTTTGGCAGTTTGCTCTTGGACATTCGAGCAAGCAACAACGTGCACATGCACTGTGACAAACATTCGGGTCTTTGATTTTGTTGCCTATACTTTTCAGCAGTGCTATACTGCCATGCATGTGTGCCATACATGCATATGCCGGAGTTATAGCAAATGTGGATATAAATGCACATTACGCTAAAGCTTCCGAAGAAGCTGGATTTCATAACAGTACGTACCCAGCTTGTAAGAATTCCAATGTTCACCCGAGGAACACGCCATATGCAAGGCTTGTGAAAAGTATAGACCTATTTGCGAAAATTAACTGTCGAACTGAAGTGGTGTGTTTTTTTCCTCATTAACTAGGCCTACTCATAAGGCGTTTGGCTTCTTGTCGGCCAGACATTAAGCAATTTTTGTATGTCTTACCCAAGCCTTTTCCCACGTGACAACGACAAACGACCACAGGTAAGTGAATAAACGATTTAAGTGATACATTTTTATAGAATCTGGAACAATTGACAGCGAATATATAATTTATTTACATGCATGTTATTAAACGTTTTTTTTCTTTATGTTTTTTTCCAAAATATGTATTTATTTATTTGACTGGTGTTTTACGCCTTTTCAAAATAACAGATAGGACTACTTGCATTCATTGATATGTAAAACAGTAATATAGATATACATACGAAACTTTGTCTAAATTTGTACCAAAGGAAAATGTATACATGTTTTTGGTTGAATGGTATTTATAAATAAACGATGTACAATATTTAGTACATATACCATGTTCTGCTGATTTCTTGAAAGGTATTGTGTCTAATACCAGTGACGTCTAATAAATTTACCCAATAGCTACTATATAAGCATTTAGACAGTCATTTACTTCACAATTGTTCAGTCATATGACGACGAGGAGTCATTAGCTGTACATACATTCTGTGTCCTTGGGGTTAGACGAGTCCATGCCGCCAAACTGCTGTCACCATTAAAGTATCATGTCGAAAACACCAGACATGACACCCCACCCAATCACATTATACTGACACCAGGCCGACCAATCATGTTTCTCTTGCTCTAACCTCTCAGTGCTGAGCGCCAAGCGAGGCAACAGCAAGTAGCATTTGTAAAGTCTGCGGTATGACCAAACCCAGGTTTGATCCCGACTTTGAGGCGTACGCTCTAACCATTAGGCCGCCGAAGCGGCTCTCACTGAAGTAAACTGATCATTTGGCAGATATTACACTATCGCCACTGCTCTGGTTTTACTCTCTATTCATCTATTTATTTATTTGATTATTTTATTGGTGTTTTAAACCGTACTCCAAAATATGTCAATTATACAACAGCTTTTGACATTGTGGTGGGACGTTATGCACATGTTCACAGGGAATAATGTTTAGAAATTCCAGTACAAATCGTTCGTTATAAATGCATAGTTTTCTTTTTTGGGGAACTGTTGCCCTAATAATAATGATATATATGACAAAACTTTGTGACATTAATTGGTAACATTGGGCGGGGGTGGAGGAGGGGGGAGGGGAGGGCGTGTTCATTGCAGCTTCTAAACAATGTGGACGCTGTGAGATCAAGTTCAGCTCATGCTAGCTTCCTCTCCGGCCGTAAGTGGGAATGTCCTTCAGCAACTTGAGATGGTTATGAGAGACCAGGCACTGCCTGGTTTTCTCCCACCACAATGCTGGCGGCCGTCGTATAAGACAAATATTCTTCAGCAGGCCTACGGCGTAAAACACCAATCAAATAAATATATTGGTGACATACAGCAATCGATCGTGCTTGTAAGACCCGTTTGTGCAGTCTTGTACGCTTGATCAAGACATCTCGTTTTCCACCAAGTAAGGTGTGTATGCAAATCTGTGCGCTACGTACACGTGGAAAGGCTCGAAAGGAACTTGCCAAAGGTCGCTGCTTTAACCCGGGAGCCCCGGTTTCCTTCACCCTTAAATGTGGCTGCATATCATCATATATTAAAATTTGTTAATTAAAAGAGTGTGACATTAGTCCGTCAATAGGTCAGTACTTTCTTGCATAAACGTGGCGGTATTGGTAATAGGTTACACGGTCGTCCCGGTCATGTCTCTTCGCAATGGTAATCGAGTGAGTTAGCATTATAAATATGTCTGGCTGCTGCAGTTAAGGACACCTGCTGTCGTGGTATGACCCAGTAATGTCAAAATGGAACTTCAAAACAAAAAAAGAGAAAAACGTGGAATCGTTTCTTCTTTAACTTGTTTAGTATGCAATCCCATGCTGGGCTGATATTGTCTTCCCCGCCAGGTACGCGACGAGTACTGTGGAGAGATGCCTGTTACTCCGTCCCGAGCTGGATCCAGCGCCAGTAACGCCGGCAAGACCGCGGGGTTTGCCAAGTAAGTTTGTGTGATGCGCATGTGCAAGTGAACGACTCGAATGATAACAGCTTATAAACTGATTTGGTAATTCTAGACCATTGACGTCTAATAAATTACAATTAACATCAATGCCGTATTTGTTTTAACTAATTCTAATTATGCCATGTTGCTAGAGGGAATTAAAGTTACTTGTTTTTCGGCATTTACATGAATGATTAAAATAAAATGCTAACTGAGGTGAACTGACAAATGGACAGATTTCATCAGGTGGCCATGCATTTGTCAACTTTATCACACTGCCGTCGCTGCTCTGATTTTACGTCTCCATGCTGTACTATTTTGTATGATACAGTATATATCACGTGATCTGTTTATATGTACAAGTTGTGTTCGACGCTTATGGGCACTTCCTTTGGTATATAAAAAAGAAAGAAAACAGACGAAACCCAGGGTAATTTGCTACACCCCTATATTTACCAGATCTTAATGCTATTAAGAGCCTGGGGTACCCGGAATACGTCCAGAAATTGTATTCGTTCACAACAAAACAGCAGGCAGCTTGAGTCCTTTTTTCATCCAACCTCAATATTTACGGTCAAAGGTGTGCCATATGATATATATATGCCCATACGCTTTAATGCACATCCTTTGTTAGTCTGTATTTCGGACATCGAACGGCATGCTCTTATATAATAGCCTAGTCATACATGTATAATAGTATAATGTTTACACGTGATATTTTACTTTTACATATACCAATTTATTCTGGATTTGTATAGTCTATCAATTCAGGTGCTACGTACAGAAACATCTCGATTCTTACAAACGTATTTGAGGTTTTAAGCCAGACAATTATGTCATGGAAAGTCTGCATTTTAACATGAGATGGTATACGTACAGTAATTACTTTATCCACAAGACATGAATCCTAGCTAATCCTGGCTCGAAAATAAAGATTTTGGATAATGAAATTCATTGATTATGGATAATATCAATTTATGTTTATATCCATCCGTGTTTAAATGCATTGATTTGCCCCAAGACGACGTCACGACACAAAGGGAGGTCTCCACGATTTAACATCAAGCCCCGGGATCGCTTATTAAGTCAAAATTTTAATTATTAAATTTGGTGGGTTCTTTTCCCGTGTTTTAGCTGAAATTTGTTGCACAAAAACTTATCCAGATTAGTGTCGAGCAATATTTTGACCTTATTACATCAGAAGTAATAATTTTAAAGTGTTTTGAAATTTTGACTGTAGTCCCTTGTATTTCACTGGGCTTTTGCTTGAGGATTATGTTGAATATAATTACGGATTCCCTTTGGATATATTTGTAAGCTTTCACGAGATGTAACTCAATGCACTATACTCTGTCAGTATATAACAGAAAAACCCTAAAAATAAATAAAAATATAAACTTTATAGATTTACATACCCGTGTTAATAAATGCTATTGCCCGTAAATATGGATATAACGGGGAGACCCCATGAAACAGGCTACAGCGATGTAGGCCTACGGTTACTAACGGTAAACAAAGAAACATCAAAGGCGGCGTCTTCCTAATAAAGGGGGGCAATAAATTTAACCCCAAACAAATAAAATACCGGTTCCGTGGCAGTTCTGACGGGGACAAGATAAGCTTGTGTTTCAAACCTTCAATATGTCAAAGTATGGCAGGAGCGAATGACCACCTGTAAATCTCTATATTTTGTAACTTGCATATATGGGTTATCAGATTCCTTGCACTTACATACAAGGATTTCATTTGTAAATTTGTAAGCAATAGTACATCTACAGAACACCGCTATATGTTTTAAATAAAACTGTACATGGTAGCGTGTCCAGAAAAAGCATTGAGATATCCCGTATATTTTCCACGCGGAGAATATTACTACCCGTCCTTACCTAGAATTAGGGGCTGGGTATATACGTGCGTGTTGTTGATGGTAACATCTTCAAGTCGCGACATTGAATTTGGTCGCATGTAGTTGCCCTACAAAAAATTATATGTTATATGTAGTAGAAAGCCTGTTGTCTACAATAGTGATGTTAGAATGTATTCTGTGAGTGCAGCAGATAAGCAGATGTGACTGAAATATTCTCTTAATTCAACGGAAAGATTGTATTAGATAAACGGGATATTCTGTTGAATATGACACACTATTAAGTTATTGTAAGTTATATGAGTCAGTGTTAATATGCATATACGTTTACGTGTTGTGTTTTGTTTTTGTTTTTTTAGTTTGGATATTGTTTTATGTTGGAATGGTTTGAAAATTTGGATATCCTTACCATGATTGAATGTTACTGTGTGTTGGAATTTGACTTTGGATATTGTTTTAACGGTTGACGGACTGTGTTGTGATTTGGATACTTACTATTGTCCACACGGCCTGCCGTACATATATCACCTTCATCAGTATGCCCAGAAAGTTCCTGTGAAACCAGTTTATTTTATTGATATACCTGCACAGGCCGTCACTCATCTATACTGATTGAACTGTAGTATAGCTATGTATACCAGGGTTTGATCAACCACAGAAAAAAAGTGGTTGCACATGTGTATACGTATATCAGTACGGAATATATACAGCGACAGCGTACCAGTTTTTGCGCGACTTCTATCCTTCAGATTTTAGTTAACTCGTCTTCAGTCTAAAACTTAAAATATGCCCAAGCAAAGTCATGCCAAGGCCGACCGCCAAAGAGAGTAAGTATATTTTATTTATCTATTTGATTGGTGTATTACGCCATACTCAAGGATATCTCACTTATACGACGGCGGCCAGCGTCATGGTGGGAAAAAACCGGTCAGAGCCCGGAGGAAACCCTCGACCATCCGCAGATTGCTAACGAATCTTACGGCCGTTCAAACGTTGCAGTGTAGTTTTTGTCGACAATGTGACCTGTAAAAAAAACCATCAGAAAATCAGAAACCGCACTGAAGGCGCGAAATTATGAAACCACCCGCAAACATATGTAGGCTACATGTAGGCCTAGTACATCAGGTCCTAGGCTGTGTAGTTTTGTTTACTAAAGGCCTATAGTATTCCAATAGCAGGCCTACGGCAGTATATAGACCCTAAATAAATCTGAAAATACCACGTGTCTATCTCTATCGGTAAGTTACACCTGCATTATTCAGTTGTATAAATCTTACAATGTAAGATCTATAAGATACCAATTCTTTCGAATCCGGTAGGCATGTTTTTTTAACTGTTTCCGACAATAGAAAAGACAGTTACCCGTAGTCTTAGCCTACTATTAAGCCGGTTAAAAAGACTACATCGTGATTAAAGAAAGCTTCGCTCTGAAGACATACATATAATGAAAGTCAATAATGTGTGAGAGAAAGAAAATCAGAAATCAATACAAATTTTACAGATTGGTTTCCACAGACAGCCGTGTTCATAGGCTCTTAGATGTTTCCAAGTGCTGGCAGTTCACACCTGCATATCTTGACATATTCTACATTTACAAAAAATCATTTCATCAAATAAATAAATAAATAAATACAAGCAGACAGCCTTTTAGGAAAAATTCAGGGACATAACGTTTTCCTCATGGGATATATCTGGAAGATAACTGATTTTTGTAGTATTGAAAATTCATCTCAACATGAAATTCAGGGGAGGTCATATAGTATTGTTGTTAGGACGCCGCTTCACAGGAGTTGCAAATAGTTCATTGCGCAGTAATTCAGTCAAATATTTTTTGATTCAGTAAGGAAGCAGTATATTTAAATCTGTTTTTAAAATGCATGTGCTTTTTGTACCTAAATTGTAAGAAATTAATCATAAGTGTGCACGTATACGTGTATGATTCATCGGTATTTGAGTACTATTTTAATTATCGTAGTTCATTCTACGGGGTTGTCAAGCAGTGACGCGTCCCCCTTCGAAGCCGAGCCGTCGGGGTTTGTAGCATAATGTTGCAGGAATGAATGCATTATAAGCAAACTCTGAGAAAACTGGTGACCCGATAATTACGTGGTAATTATGTAGAAAACAACTAATAATACGAACGCTGAAATAATGGCTGAATTCAGTGCCTCTATGACTTTGGATGATACCCTGCGAAAACAGGGCACCGAATAGTACCACATGGTACCACTACCGCTGCTGTTTTATAACTTTATTTGGGATATTGGGAATTTTTTTTTTTTTTTTTTCTGGATGATAGCTTGTCTGTATACTCATTGATCTTTAGCGTCATTAATTTGCGTGTTTTTGTGATATATAATAGCAAAGTGATTTCGTAAGCGTCTTGTAGGCATATGTTGTACAGTGTTACGTTTCAGTTTTTCAGCCTTTCAATATGTTTTTGGCCGACGTCTGGGTGTTGTTTTGCCTCCAAGCATTATTTCGCAGTGATATCATACGAGTGGCAAAGAACTAACATGAATAATATCAACACTAGGCCTTCGTAGAGCCTGAATACTTCAGGGTTATATACAAAAAAAACGTTTTGATTTATTTATTTGATTGGTGTTTTACGCCGTACTCAAAAATGTTTCACTTATACGACGGTGGCCAGCATTATGGTGGGAGGAAACCGAGCAGAGCCTGGGGGAAAGCCACGACCATCTGCAGATAGACCTTCTCACGTACGCCCGAAAAAATATTTTGGAAAGTGGATACAAGTGTACAATACTGAATTCAACAAAATAGCAGCTAGGTGAATTTTTCACTAATAGGAATATTGTTGTTGTTAATTTTCCTTTCTAGACTGGCCAGGCGATTCAAAATGGGGAAGAAACTGGAGAAAGGCTTGAAGGAGAAGAACCAGTCTGCTGCCAGTCAAGATACGCCAGATGATCAGGGAAGCAGAACACCAGGTGAGTTGTATGACATGAGAATTGATAGAAGGCCTGGCTTGACCAACATTACCAAAGGATAAAAATGTGCTATATATGTACTGGGCCATGTATAAAGACAGTCTGATAACCTTTGAGGTTCCAAAATTGTAATCCATCTGGATCGACTCAATGGGCTATTTTAAAATTCATCATAACACAAGTCCATCCCCAACTTTAAAAAAACACGCCGCATATTTTGAATTCCCATCTCCTTCCCACTCATTGCAATCTAACACCTCCAGAGCTCATTTCTGTGTAATTTCCAGTGGAATGTCCAGTACTATCCTCTTAATATATTATACTAACTGATGAAACTAATTATTTCACTGCCATGTTATCACATTGACAGCGTGAACTTCGGTGATACAGAGCACCTGGCCGTCAATGACCATTTTGAAGTGTACTTGACCTACTTGGGGTTTGAAATGCAGTTGAGTTTTGGCATTGAAATCCTCTAGAAAACTGTTATATTTCCATTGTCATCTGTAAGCGCAGTTTCAGTCTCTATTATCCATCCTAGGACTACTTTGGTGGCCTAATGGTTAGGGTGCCCGCCCCAAAACCATGAGACCGTGGGATCAAACCCCGATTCAGTCATACCAAAGACTTTAAAAATGGTACTTGACGCTTAGCACTGAGAGGTAAGAGTAAGGAAAGAGTACTGGTTGGCCAGGTGTCCGAAACTCCAGTCAAGTTAGTGACGGCTGCACTTTGGCTCCACAGGAAGATACAATATATGTACATACACCTCATGACTCCTTGTTGTCATTTGACTGAAAATTGTTAAGTATGACATGATACCCTAAGCATACATACTGTACATACAGACATAATCCATCCCAGAAGGGCACAAAAAACTTGTGTTTTTAGTGTAACTAAGTTGGGGTGCAGACCTCATTGAGATGAGTTCCGATGAGTTGGAGTCCTGTGCCAATTTTTTGAGAGTAATGACTTTCATATGGCAATGACTCAGGAGCCTCCCACCAATGCTGTCGCTGTGAGGTTAAGTCCACTTCCTCTGCTGGCTGTACGTGGGAAGATCTACAGCAGGCTGCAGGTGGTCGTGAGTTTCCCCCATGGTCTGCCTGGTTTCCTTCCATTATGTTGCTGGATGCTTGAATAAGTGAAATATTCTTGATTACAGCATAAAATACCAATCAAATAAATAAACTTTCATGGGTGTACAAAGAATTGATACTCTTGTTTGCAGAACCATATGCCTGCACCGGACAGTTCCAGAATGATTTTACAGAGCTGTGTCGTCGGAGTGGTTTGACAGTTATCCCCCCTGTCATTATGCGCCCCCGTCTCCCTCCCTCAGTTACTTCACACACACCTTCAGAAGGGAAAGGTGAGAAGGGCAAGAAGGGACAACAACAACAACAGCCAGAACCGGATCCTGAAGCAGAGTTGAGTGAAGACAAAGGTAAGGGTAGATAAACCAACGAAAACTGGTACACTGTCCTAGTTTGACTGTTGTGTTTAGTAGTTTAAATAGGGGTTTTTTTTTTCGTAGCTTTAGAAGTGTACTTAGCTTTATACTTTTTATCAATTTTAGATTGATGTGTGTACATATAGTTTGCAGGTGAAGATTAGGAGAATAAAACCCATGATATCTAACCAAGCAATAAGTACAAAATGAAGCTGATTGAATGTGCAGTAAATCAGTATAAGAATTAAGTTTCCAGTTAAATGTTCACATTTTAATCTTCAATGTGGGAAGGTCTGCCAGCAACCTGCGGATGGTCATGGGTTTCCCCTGGGCTCTGCCCAGTTTCCTGCCACCATAATGCTGGCCGCCATCGTATAAGTGAAATGTTCATGAGTACGGCGTAAAACACCAATCAAATAAATAAATAATCTTCAAGGAACTAGACATTTTTTCGCCAATCTGTATGGAGATTTGTCAACTCAGGTTTTCTGTTTAATATCAGGAGCAAATATTTAGCAATAACACACCACAGATAAAATTCCTTTCAGTTATTTCCCTTTCTGTTCTTTCCCTTTCAGTTATTTCCCTTTCAGTTATTTCCCTTTCTGTTCTTTCCCTTTCTGTTTTTTCCCTTTCAGTTCTTTCCCTTTCTGTTCTTTCCCTTTCTGTTTTCAATGGTACATGTATAATCGCACATCTCTTCATCCATTAATGTCACAGAGCCCTCTGAGCCTCCCCCAAAGACGTACACAACACGGCCTACGTTTGAGTACTTCAAGCCATGTGTACAGGTGGACATGGAGAATCCAGATCGCCTAGACACTGTTACAGAGGTCTTCATCAGGGGTAAGGCTGAGGTAGACATGCACGCAAACTTAGCAGGATATATAATTGTATGTACACAGAAAATGAACTACCAAAAACAGTAGAAAAAATAGATAAAAAAAAATTCGGTATTGTAATTCTTCAAAATTTTTTTCGTGTTTTTAAAATGTTGAGTTAAATCACCCCAAAATAGGTCCAACTACAGAAGATGTATACTCAATTTAGCGGCTACCATTAAATTACCATATGTTAGCTGTGTGCCCCCCCCCCCCAATCCCCCACTCCCAACCCCCAACCCCCAACCCCAACTCCTTACTGTGAGCCCCCATGACCGAAATAGTTAAGCGTGCCAGCACGGCTGAATGAGCTTCTGGCTTCATGCCAGCTTCCTCTCCGGCAGTTTATGGGAAGGTCTCCCAACAACCTGTGGATGGTCGTGTGTCTCATTATTTAAAATAAATGAATGAATTTTAAGTTTGTTCAATTCAAAGTATCGCAGTTTGTAACTTATATGTCTGAAGTGTTCAACCAACCCAGATAGCACAGTTGGTAGAGCATCCAGTTGGGAGCAGTAGATCCAGGATCAATCCTGGGTTGAGTCACACCTAAGACTTGAAAAGATGAATTGTAACTTCCTCGCTTGGCGTTCAGCATGAAGGTGATAGTGCAACGACTGGTTGCCCCCTATCAGTATTATGGCTCGGGTGGGCAGCTTATTTGCCTTCGGTAAGTTGTCACTGTAATGTGCATCAAGTAGGCACATTACGTACACAATAAGGATTCCTTCATCGTCATATGACTGAAAAATTGTTGAGTACGACGTTAAACCCCAAGCACTGACTCACTCACTCTAAAATGTTCTGTTTTTTGTCCTTGTCTCAGGCTGGAAAATCGACATCATTATGATGCGAACATTTGAACAGTGCTGGCCTATGATGGAAAAGCTTCACACTGTTAAGTAAGTCAGGCCTGCCCTGCACTGCATGGTGTTAAACTCTCTGCAAAGTAGAAGGCAGTAGAATAGGGTACAGACATATGCCACAGACAAATGTACAAATTTCCTGGCAAACAGGGACAACATTCAGCATATCTGCCCTTTATGTAAATGATGAAGAATTGTTCAAAGAAATCAAAAAAAATATTATTGGATTGTTCCTTTGCCCAAGGCCAACATAGCGCAGACTGTCAGCAAGACCCCTGAATAACTGACAAGTTATATAACTGAATACATATTACCTTGGCAGGGGCCTCTGTGGCTCAGTTGGTTAGCGCGCTCGCGCAGCATAATGACCCAGGAGCCTCTCACCAATGCGGTCACTGTGACTTCAAGTCCAGCTCATACTGGTTTCCTCTCCGGACGTACGTGGGAAGGTCTGCCAGAAACCTGCAGATGGCCCTGGGTTCCCCCTGGGCTGTGCTCGGTTTCCTGCCACCATAACGCTGGCAGCCATCGTATAAATGATAGATTCTTGAGTAAAGCGTCAAACTACAATCAAATAAATAAACGTATTACATGGGCAAAGGTGATAACATTTTACAGTTACATAGCCATTCGTTTATGTGCTTAAGACAAGTATAGTTAATACTTTTTGCACAGATGTACAATGGAACTGTGATTTCCTCAGAATGCTTGATGTACAAAATCACTTTAAAGCCAATTTTACCATCACAAATAATAATAATTATAGTCAGAGTCTGTGTATAAAAATTTTGTTTTTGTCTTTTTTTTTTTGTTTTGTTTTCTTATTTATCTTTTTTTGTTGTCATTACACAGTCTTTGGAATGCAGGTCTAACAGGGGAAACCATCACAAGCCTGGCTTCCTTTCTCCCCCATTGTGCTAATGTCAGGTAAGACATACCCAAGTTTTAAAAATGTTTTTGTGTTTATATGGGCAACTTGGAAGGCAATTTATCTGCATTAATGTTTCATTTATGGCTCTGAGTTATTTTTGGTGGATTTGCCAAGATCAGGAAAGTATTTGTTTTAAGTGTGGACAGCGACAACTTTGAAAATATGCTTGAAACAACACCAGGGCTGCTGGCTCTTAGAATTCATATTTCCATACACTCTGTAAGTTCTTTGTTTTCCATACTGTATCATTGTTACAGTTTGTAGGAGAAATTAAGGCTAAAATGAGATGTTGTACAGCTGTTTTATGGAAGGACATAACAAAAAGATTAGTTTTTTTTAGAATTGCATTGTGCAAACTTTATGGTGTAAATATGTGATATCATGAGATTTAAATTATTTTCAAATAAAAGAAAGCTAAAATGTGAAGTAAGGTTCAACATACAGAAAACTGAATACTATGCATAAAAATAATTTTACTTTTCAGATTTTTAAAAGATTTTAAAGGCATTCAAACACTTGAATAGTAAGGTGGGCTTTATGAGCCATATTGACGATATCTAAGGACTCTTACGTCATATTACATCAGAGTTCTTAACCTCTGATAGTATCCTCAATAAAGCCCACCTTCAATGTCTGAACGCCTTTAACCCTCTTCACAGAAATTTTAAAAAAAATAAATTATTATATTTATGCATATTGTTAGATTTAAGTGGTGTATTTAGTGATGTCTACTTCAGTTTTTTAGAGATCTTTTCCTTTAAATTGGACATTAATAATACATGTAAAACGATTTTACAGTGGGAAGGTCTGCCAGCAACCTGCAGATGGTCATGGTTTTCCCCCAGGCCATGCCGGGTTTCCTCCCACCATAATGCTGGTCGCTATTGTATAAATGAAATATTCTTGAGTACGGTGTAAAATACCCATGAAATAAATAAATAAAATAAATACCATTTTACAATATAGTTCTACTGAAAACACCAAGCAAAGTTGTGTTGAATTTTATTTTCACTTTTTTTTTTGCTGTGCTATGGAAAACATTGAAAATATAAGAAAATATGGTTGCGTTTTTGGACCAGATCGAGGCTCTTCATACAATGTCTTAGTTATTTTTCTTATTTGTCTGTGGAAAGTGTGCAAGTGGTTAATTTTTGTAAAATCATTTCGGTTGAAGAACTTTATAGTTATTCTAAGAAGTTTTGTTTGGAATTTTCAGCACTTTAAAATGATATGACAAACCTTTGAAAACTAAGGCCTCAGAACTCACCTTAGAAAGTAATGGCCTTTTGTCAAATCTTTAGGAAAAAAAAATATTTGAAATTCTTCTGGGCGTACAGTAGTTCTCTCTTGGCTTTCATTCGAGGTGGCCATATCTTCTGAATAGTTCTGGAAGTTCACTTTTTTGACGGTCATTTTATATATCTCGCAGTCATTAATAATTGTTATTTTTTCACTTCCCCAGAACTCTTGTCTTGGATGGCAATACAGTCAAGGAAGAGAACTATCATCTGTTGATCAACGATGAAAGTCTGTAAGTAAATCTGTAGATTTTCACAAGTCAATTAAATTTACATGTGGATGGCGCAAATAAAATGAATTTATAGTCTTTTTTTTGGTGTTGGGACAAAATATTGAGATTGTATATAATGGTGCAGATCAAACTTGGACAATAAATTTTTGGATTCATGTGGTGACGAACTTGTCTCCATCCAATATGGTGTACAACACACATGGGTAACTTTGTCAGTAATTTGCCAGAGGTCGGTGGTATTCTCCGGGTGCTCTGATTTTCTCCCCTGCTTCAAATGACAGCCATTATTAAGTAAAAAATACTTCAGTGAGGCATTAAAATGTGAACAGATAAATAAAATTTAAAACTCACTTTCAGGAGACGGTGACATTGACATTTTTCATGGTTCTCTTATTTTCCCAAACCTTCTTTTGCACACTAAAAACAAGTAATTTAAACTTGGTAACGACTTATTTCAGACTCCAAAACTTGTCTTTGTCACACTGTGGTGTGACAGATGTCGGTGTGGATAGGTTAGGGAAATCACAGGGAATCCCCAGATGTAATGTATGCATGGTAATTATTTGTTTCAGACTCCAGAACCTGTCCTTGCGACACTGTGGTTTGACCGATGTCGGTGCTGAGAGGTTGGGGAAGTCCCTGGGTACTCCCCAGAAGTACAATCTCAAACTACTATCCCTGAACCTGACAGGAAACAGAATCACAGACGTAGGAGTTGAGCACCTGGCTAAGGTAAGACTCATTGTTATAAATGCTATCTGTCAGTTTATTTACTATTATTATCCACAATTTTGTTTGTAAAAGTGTATATTTTTACAGGCAAATCAATGTGATGAAATATTACTTTTGGTTCTGAAAGTTGCAGGTAAACTTTCAGATTAATTAACAAGGTCAGAGTTGTCTTAGGCATATATACAAATGAGTTGAAATGTGTAATTTAAAATTAGTGATGTTTTTTGTTTTGGATAATTGACAAGTTAGAAATAGTGGGTAAATATTTGCCTTGTTTGCATGGGGTTCCATATTACGGAATGTGCCAGTCATGTTTTTGTAGAAAAAAAATTGGTTATTGTTTCGTTTGAGAAAGCATTTGTTTCTTCAGTCATTATCCTTCCACCTGTAATGCCTGCTGGAATATGACAAAAGACATGTATGTTACGAATAAAACGAACTAAAATCATATAAATTTATCAGCTGCTTCCCTAAGACAGTTATTTGTTAAGATTCAACTTTACATGGAAACTGACCAGCCATTCTTCATTTTATCTGTACTAGGCTATAAACTTGATGATTTTCTCTCAAACCAGGGTTTGCGTATGAACAGAGCCTTGCTGTCTTTGTCTCTGGCAAACAATCAGATTGGAGACAAAGGTGCTTGCATGCTGGCTGAGGTGAGTACATGTAAGGGCAGCATGATGACACAAAAAAAACAGCAGACAGCTGTCCCCTTGTCACAACTCAGCACCATATTCATAAGCTGGTTGTTTTGTAGGGTGATGGTTGTGAGTAGCCCAAGTTTGAATCCGCTTTCTTCTTTCCTTCACATTTCATACGCACAATGTATGATTCAACGTTCTCTATTTTGGTTCACATTTCCATACTTCTAAAGGACTGCAATTTTCTCTCACGCCCTCAAGCATGCATATGTCAAAGTGGGTGATTCAGCAATTTTCGGTCACTTTTTCGTACATATCACACCGCTGAGGGTGATTCATTGACAGCAATTTTGGGAAGTCAACAGACCTTCATCACTGCTCCTCACAGCCTGGCTGCCATCCACACTATTTCATGACATATACCACTAGTTTTAAAAAATCCATCGGGGCTATTGTTTTGGCCAGATTACCTTAAAATTTGTCTAAATAAGTTTTTATTTGTCTTGACTGGTCATTACGTGAAGTTTCCCATAACTCTCATTATGTTAAAATGTATAAAATTTAACAGTCTTATACGCAAATTTCTTGTTGAAACAATTTTTTTTTCCCTCAGGATTGACAAAAAACATCCCAGTTGGATGTAGTGAAGAGCACAATTGTCTTGTCACAATTGTTTTGTCTTGTCACAATTGTTTTGTCTCATCACAGTTGTTTTGTCTTGTCACAATTGTTTTGTCTCATCACATTTGTTTTGTCTTGTCACAATTGTTTTGTCTTGTCACAGTTGTTTTGTCTTGTCACAATTGTTTTGTCTTGTCACAATTGTTTTGTCTTGTCACAGTTGTTTTGTCTTGTCACAATTGTTTTGTCTTGTCACAATTGTTTTGTCTTGTCACAATTGATGTGTTTATGACATTGTGGGTAACAAAATAAATCCACCAATCTGTCAAACCTTGAGGCCCCAGCAACCTGCCGATGGTCGTGGGTTTTTCTGCCCGGTTTCCTCCCACCTTAATGCTGGCCTCCTCCATATAAGTGAAATATTCTTGAGTACAGCGTAAAACGCCAATCAAACAAATAAATAAATCAATCTATCATGACATTTACAGGTATTATCCCGATTTGTTCTCACCCATGAGGAAACGGTGGAAAGAAGAAAACTCAAGTCTGACAGTACTTCCCCTGAAAGGTTGAAATCTGTAAGTAATCTGTTAAATCTGTAAAAACAATCTGACAATCATGTTCATGTCTTTCTGTACTATATGTCAGTCTGACACAAATTGTAATTTGTTGCAAAAGTGAAGTTGTTGTACAAATCTCATATTTATACACACCTGTTGTTACTGCACAAGGTTTCCATATTTGTAACTTTGGGTATTAACGAACACTTATGTTTGAAATTGATATTGTAATAATCTAAAACACTGTTTTTTTGTATTAATCATGTATTTTACTTCACCTTCCTTTTTGTACAATGGATGTCTTTACATGTATGCACTTGACTTGCCCCCATTGCTAACTGAGTTGTTCCCCTTGAAACTGTCTCACACACATCACATTCACACCAGGGGGATCATGCTTTCCCTTTGGTGTTACATGTACATTTTGAACTCAATACATATTTACTTACAGATACATGCAGATGGAGATACATGTGCTTAACCTAGCATACGTACTGTACAGAGCCACTTTCAAAACTGTAATGCATGGCAGTCTCCTATGTTAGTGGTCATTGCGATGGCCTCTGCTATGAGCATAATTACTGGATGATGTTTATCATGCCAGAACAAAGCAGACTCAATCAAAAGAGTATGTGATAGCAAGGTCCAATAACTTTTCCTTGTTCATATTCCAAGATGACGCATTTGTCTCAATATAAACATGATGAACGCAGCATCTTACCATGAAAAAACATTGGAGGGTTTCAAAATCACAAATTTAAGATGAGTTTTTCATAGGCAAGAAAAAGTGTAAAGTAGAACAGCTGTTAAATAATTGAGGTAAACTGCTCCATATAGGCAGGTCCTGGAATATATCCAGATATGGTGATGAACATCTTGTAGAACATCCTAAGTCCTTTTCTCAGTATCAGAGTATTTTTTCTCTTGCATCTTTGTAGGTATAAAGAAGTATACTTAGTACACCCCAAGTACATTGAACACTTCTCAAAGTACATTGCACACTTCTCCAAGTACATTGCACATTTCTCCAATATATTAAATATATATACTTTCCTGGGTACATTGTACACTTCTGTTCTGTGCATTTCTCTAAGTGTTTTCTACGCTGCTCCAGTGCTTTGTAGACTTGTCTGAGTGCATTGTGCACATGTCCATTTCTTTCATGCATTGCAAAGTCTTACAGTGCATTTTATGCTTTTTCAGGGCATTGTGAAAGTTCTTGACATGCTTCTCTTAACAGTATGTTGTCCATTTCTCCAAATACATTCTACACTTGTCCAATCCATTGTACACTTCTCCAAGTGCATTGAACACTTCCTCAAGTGCTTTGAGCATTTCTTTTGTACACTGCACATTTCTCCAGTGCATTGCTCAATTTTCCAGTGCATTGCTCACTTCTCTAGTGTACTGCGCACCTCTTCAATGCACTGCACATTTCTCCAGTGCAGTGCTCAATTTTCCAGTGCATTGCTCACTTCTCTAGTGTATTGCACACCTCTTCAATGCACTGCACACTTCTCCAATGCATTACACACTTTTCCAGTTCATTGCTGACTTCTCCAGCTCATTGTACACTTTTCTAGTGCATTGCATACTTCTCCAGTGCATTGCACACGTCTCCAGTGCACACTTCTCCAGCGCATTTATACAGTTCTCCAGTGCCTTGCACACTTTTGCTAGTGCATTGTACAATTACCCAAGTGCATTGCTCACTTATTTAGTGCATTGTACACTTCTCCAGTGCATTGCACACTTCTCTTAGTGCATTATACAACTACCCAGGTGATAATTCCCCAAGTGCATGGTACTTTCCCTAGTGTGTTATGTATTTCTCCAAGTGCATTGGACACTTCTCCAGTCTACTGTGTACTTCTATGGTTGTATAGCTTACCTATTCAAGTGCATTGGACACTTCTCCAGTCTACTGTGTACTTTTACAGTTGTATAGCTTACCTATTTAAGTGCATTGGACACCTCTCCAGTCTACTGTGTACTTCTATAGTTGTATAGCTTACCTATTTAAGTGCATTGTACACTTCACCAGATCCATCTGCACATGTACTTCTCCAGTGCCTTGCACATTTTTATGTGAGTGTACGCTCAGAGTTTATGAGGACACTACATGTACATGAATGTAAGGAGAATTGAAATAGGAGTGTGTAACCGCAGTGTTATATGGTATATGTAGGACGTGATCTTCAAGTTAGGATCCAGCAAATCCTCTATTTGCCACTTCTCCTGTCTCAGTTACAAAAGTCAGCAAATTCCCTCTACTTCACCAAAAACTCATCCACAAGCATCACTGCATCACTGCCAAAATAAACGTGTCACATGACTTCTATAAAAACGCAGCAACAAGACTACATCCTTTTTATGTGTAGCCAAATCCATTCTTGCACAAACAGACTGATCTACATACATGTAAATGTACATCACTAGATCATGTTTTCCTTTTACATGGCCCAGAATATATTTAGCACGACTTTCTAATATGCGTCAACAACAACAACAACAAATACATGACCAATCTCTCTACATCCCTCAAGCTCATTATTGTACCGCCTCATCATGCCCATAGACACCAAGAATATCTTAAGTACAGTCTAAAGTCCCATACATTTCTACCCCAACCGATCAATTTTGTTTAGCCGACGAATCGCCGAGCAGATTCCCGAGACCGTCCGAACAGTGTACGTTCTAATACTCACATGGACAAGTCTCGACGGGACAAGTCCTCGAAGAAGACCAAGGTATTTTCTGTAACCTTGTTCACGGTGATTTTGAGCGTTCTGTTGTTGATTGTTCACAGTGTTGGATGTTGGTTGGTGGTTGTATGTTTGTTTTAACCATCACACATAGTAATGGGTATAGTATTGTAAAGCCTCGTACGGGGGGCTTTGTCATTAATTTAATTGTTATCTAGTGGTTAAATTTTTCAAATTTAAATTTGTGAACTCTGGTACCTAGAAACACGAAATAGAATAGGGTCAGTAATTTTGATTTTTGTGTTTGAGGAGATTGTGCGAAGGAACATGACTAGATTGTTCAAAATAGAGGTCTATTATGTGTTCATATCTGAAGGTTGTATATACGTGTACATCTATATTGTGTGTGGATTGATTTATAAGGAGATTCAATGAAAGAAATTCATGTAAATTTAGTGTTGTGATTTCAAAGGAAAATGTGTGTAATAAAAACTGAACTAATTTTTTTTTTATTGACATACAGAATAATGATGGATGTTTTTTTTTCCAGCCTGAGGGAAAACCTGGAAAGGAGGTGAAAGAAGAGACGAAAGGAAAGAAAGCTGAGAAGGATGACAAAGGTGGCACAAAGAAGGGAGGTAAGTCATACAGCCCAGCCAGACTCGTGCTCATTTACACAATTGCACAAGATAAACTACCAAGGTATACAAGATCTATAATCTGTTTGCTCACAGATGTCATGAAATCTGAAATACACATATTTAAAATCCACAAATCTGCAGTGTGTGTGCTGTAGAAGTTTAATCAGAAGATTTGTGTGTGCTGTCTGTCTAGCTAACACATAAAGGACTTTATTATGATTGTGTGATACTGACAAACAGCTCAAAGACTTCAGGCTAAACCATTGTCAAAGTAGGTTGCAACTAAATGTTCATACATTCACCATTTTTTTGCATTTAATGAACATTTGTTTGTCCTTTTCTGCATCAAATTAATGGTTGTGTGTTTTTGTTTTTGTTTTTCATTTTACTGGCATGTTGCAAATTATTATTTTCTTCTTCCCAGGCATTTGCAGACAAAAAGTATTTTATGTGAAGACCATTTTAATTATTTTTATCCATCTCTCTGGGCAGTTATGGAACATGCCTCTAATTGCCTTGTCATGGTACGGCTGACATATTGTGTTAAGCCATAATCATTCATTCCAAACAGCCAGAAAAATTTTGGTCGGCACAAATTGAATTGCCGTGCAGTTTACACATGTGTATGCCAAGTTTACACATGTGTATGCCAGGTTTACATGTGTGTATGCCAGGGTTACACATGTGTATGCCAGGTTTTTACATGTGTATGCCAGGTTTACCCGTGTGTATGCCAGGTTTACCCGTGTGTATGCCAGGGTTACACGTGTGTATGCCAGGTTTTTACATGTGTATGCCAGGGTTACATGTGTGTATGCCAGGTTTATACGTGTGTATGCCAGGTTTATACGTGTGTATGCCAGGTTTACCCGTGTGTATGCCAGGTTTATACGTGTGTATGCCAGGGTTACACATGTGTATGCCAGGTTTATGTGTGTATATGCCAGGTTTATACGTGTGTATGCCAGGTTTACCCGTGTGTATGCCAGGTTTACATGTGTGTATGCCAGGGTTGCACATGTGTATGCCAGGTTTTTACATGTGTATGCCAGGTTTACATGTGTGTATGCCAGGGTTACACGTGTGAAGGCAAGGTTTTTACATGTGTATGCCAGGGTTACATGTGTGTGCCAGGGTTACGTGTGTATGCCAGGTTTACCCGTGTGTATGCCAGGGTTACACATGTGCATGCCAGGTTTATACGTGTGTATGCCAGGGTTGTGCATGTGTATGTCAAGTTTACACATGTGTATGTCAAGTTTACACATGTGTATGTCAAGTTTACACATGTGTATGCCAGGGTTACACATGTGTATGCCAAGTTTACACATCAGTAGGATCAGTAAACACTACAGTTTTCCATGATAATTTCTTGTGGTACGTACTCTAACATTATCATAAATTACTGACACAAATATGATGCATGTGTCTTTAGAATTCTATTTTGGCATATATGTAATTATACCAGCACATAACTTTTTCTGTGACTGTTACAACATAGCAAAAAAACATGGTAAATCTGCAGCATGGCAGCTGCCACATATCTGTTCTCCTGCAGGAAATCAACCAGGAATTTCAGAGTACTACAAGCAAACCAATGAACCTACACTGACCTAATTTACTTGCAGGTCACATGATCAACGAGTCAGTGATTTACACATTTGTTGTTATAACGTAATGTGTTAATAGGGATCCATCATGTATTCCTATCCATGTGAAAAACACTTGTGGTGTTTACTTCCCTACATGTCACATATGTGGTCCCATTCAGTCAGTGACTGTAAAGTCAATCTGTTCCACAATAACTCACACTTAGGTACTGCTACTGCTGCCAACACCGGTGGGAGGAGTTCAGGAGGTGAGTTCCTCAGTTGTCTCCCTTGTGTGTCAGTCACTTCTTAGTATTTCACAGACCCCACACTCTTGGCATATTTGTTGTGTGATACACACTATCTGGCACGTCAGCATTATACACAATCTGTGTTACACACTAAGTCACACACTATCTATGTTACTTTTGTTACAGGGTAATTTATGGTGTGCCTATAGCACCATTTTTCCACCTGTTTTACACTTGCATTTTTTGTTGTTTGATATGAAGGGCTTTTTTTTCTCTGATAAATTTGTGGTGTCTTCATTTTTCTTTTATATCTTGTCACTCCTGTCACAGTTATTCTCACTTGACAGGATTTGGCTCATTTAACCACAGAGTTGCACTGCCATTGGGTCTAGGGAAAACCCTGTAGCACTTCAGTGGGTAAATTTCCTGTTAACAAAACTTACGTGCTGAAATTGTGACAATTTGAAACCAAGGGCAAAATAAAAAAAATAAATGTTACAAACTGACTGCATATATTTCACTCTAATCAGTGATTCTAACTTGATCATAACCACAAAGTCTGCATTCCTTTTTTGTAAGATGAAAGTGTAACACATAAATTGTATGATTTTGCACATAGGTCGTGATGTACATAATTTACAAAGTTAAAAAGGTTGGATTTTCAGTATTGAAATTTCACTGACACGAAACAGTGTTGACTCTGTATAACTCACTTATAGCTTCAGTTATGAATTTTTAAATTGGTGGATCTGCCAACAACCTGCAGATGGTTGTGGGTTTCCTCCGGGCTCTGCCCAGTTTCCTCCCACCATAATGCTGGCCGCCGTCGTATAAGTGAAATATTCTTGAGTACGGCGTAAGACAACAATCAAATAAATAAATAAATTGGTAGAAGTATATGCAGCAAACCCTTGAAATATTAATAATAAACGTAAATTATTTTTAACACAACATTGATGATTCCACTCATTTCCTCCACTAAGTTTAAACAGATGTTTCTTGCTGAGGTTACTGATGCTCACACATATATGTGCCAACATGTACACTCTCTTCTCCCACCCTCACTCCTCACTCCCCACCGCTCATCACCACTCTCACTTCCCACCCCTGATTACCACCACTTTTCAATTTCAACTGTATATGCAATGTAGATAGAACATGTTTATGCATTGTGGATTTTTATCTTGTTCTTCAGCCAAATGTTATGTCAACATCTACACACCAGTGTTGTAATTATCTTGCAAATTAATACACTGTGAACAGATTTTGATTAAAGTGGAATGGTAGTAGAATGGTAGTAGAATGGTAGAAGCCTGGTTCGAGTGTGCTCGTGGCATGCTAGTGTGAAGTTGGTACTGCATAGTTTACTTGTATTGTAGGAATCATCTCTTGCTGTTGAAGCAGTCGTTTTTGTATGTGTGTATGTGTGTGTGTGTGTGTGTGTGTATATGTGTGTGGGTGTGCGAATTTATGATCGTGGATTTTGAAACACTATCATTGAATCAGTTATAGTATATCTCACTGTTTATTTCTCTCTCACTCTTTCTCGTTGCACTTTCAGGCCGCTCTCTTCTGAGTGTTATATATACTGGTAATACTGGTATACATCCTCTTCTATATTGTAAATGTCCGTACCCACAGCATGCTTGTTTATCATATATACCCTAGCCTTTAACTTTGTCTCAGTGGCAGATATCATATATTTAGATATCTCTGTCTAAAAGTAATTTAAGACTTGTAGACATTTGGGCTACACACATGTAACATAGTGAACAAATTTGTAACACAATGGCTTTTGTATAAAGATGGGCAGAAAGATTAATAACTGCTTTAAAATTAATTTGATCAATACATGTAGCTGTTTGGAAGGGGTTTGCTTTTTGAAATTTTCTTTAGTCGTATCTTTTGGATGTTCCTGTATCAAGTTTTCACTGACAGAGGTAGGACAACCAAATTTTACAAACAGTTTTGGCAGTCTCCTGAAAACTGAGTTGTGAGATTGAACTGAAGGTAAAAAAAACCCCTAGTTTATGATGTCACTTGACAAAAAGGATGGGAAATTTACTGATGAGATGTCTCACAATGTTCCCATTTCACAATAACCTGTTCCTGGATGAGCTTCTTAAGTTCACAAACACTCAGGTCTTCAGTTGTCTTGATCATTTGTCTACTCTAAATAACTACTTGTTAGACTTTTTCAGATGCTCATGTCACATGTCATAGTAAAATGTAATCCAGAATAGTTTCACAAAATTTCTGCCAGGCCTCATGGTGCAATGTGACATTTTTGTTTTTATCTATTACCTTTAGCGATATAAGAAAACATGTTCTTTTTGTAAAATGCATTGATACTGATCAGGATGTACAGCCCCTTGTTGACCTACTCATTTTATCCCATTGGGTAACTTTATGTAAATATGAATGTACATACACGTGTGTATACTGCCCTCACCCCCACCCCCCACCCCCATTTTCACCTTGTGTTAATAATAGCAAAAGCTTTTAGCATGTTTTGTGTGACCATTCGCAAGTAAGAAAATGTGTTTTGTCCCATTCAGTCCTTGAGAACGCACAATTCTTGCATGTTTTGGTTGTTACAACTTGCATGCATGTTTTTTGCTGAAATCAATTTTGTGTATTCCACCAGTGTGGTACCTGGGCCATATCCCTATGTCACAAAATGTGAAAAGTTTGTCAGTATCTTGCCAAGGGTCAATCTTATCCGCGCACACCAGATTTCCTCCACCCTTAAAACTGACCACCTTTGTATAAGTGAAAAATTCCTGAGTATTGTGTTAAGAGCAGTCACTGAAACAGACAATATACAAGTTTTTGTATAGGCCAATATATAGACATTATCAGTACGCTGTGTTCTTCAGGCATTGTCGTATCACTGGAGTTCTCCACAATTGCAGTGCTGTATAAGGCAAGAGAACAAGACGGATACAATAATGCAGATCAGTGCAGGGTACTGACCATCCAGTGATCACATCCTCCTATAAAAGCTATTTTGGGACATTAAAATCCAGGTGATTACCTTGTACTCCGTTGCTTTGCATAGTATGCAGTAGCGCCTTGGCCTGCACGGCGCTTCCAAACCATTACCTGAACATGGAGTTTGCCATAAATGTAACATATTTCAACACTTCACAACCGCAGTGTATATGTAGAAAAAAAAAGAGAAAACAAAACACACGCAAAAGGAAACCCATGTAAGAGGCTGAAAATGTAATTTGTAAAACATCCTGTATGTGTCACTAGGCTTTAAAAACATCTTTGTGTCAACAAATGGCCAGTTTTTAAAAACTTCATCTGGCTTGGCACTGAAGAGTGCCATCAAGTGGTTCACTTTGAAATGGAGTATAGTCCAGATTTGCATGTGCCAAAAAAAAAAAAAAAAGACCCGCTTTATAAGTGAACCTTAATAATTTACAAATATTAGTGGGTTGCACGCTGTTGTGGACGACAGAAAGTCTTTCAAAACTTCTGAATTGTTAAGCACGATGTTAAACCCTAAGAACTCACTCTGAAGTCTATGCATAGGAAAGTTTGTCATCCAAGTTAGTGGTTGTTGCAACTTTGGCCCAAATTCCACTGGAATGAGCAGTTTGAGAAGGGTGCATCCTGGAAAAACCCTGTTGTACTTGTCCAAGTGTCATGGTTTACAATGTGTGTGAAATTCTGTTGTAAAAACGCGTCATTCTGCAATGGAGAAGTATTGGATGGGACACATGAGTCCATTTCTTTGGATGTACTGGGTTGGCAGCACAGGGCTGTGCTTGAGGTGGAAGGCTGTGCTTAAGGTGGCTAGGTAAGTTAGACTTTTTCCCCCATTGTCTTCATTATGGATTTCAGAGTGTGTGTTCCCATTGGCTGACATTTATACCACACACTACTGGAAGCTTTTCTCCAGTCGTTGACGCTGAGGTAAAATGGACTGTCAGCGGTGCACATTTTTGTTGGCCTGTGGTCTCTGTATATTTTGTTTGCCTCTTTAATACCGGACAATCATCATTGTTATGAACAGCGAATTGTTTTGGCTGGAAGGGACAGACATGCAAGTTGGGATTTTCACCTCTTCTTGCTTTTGTATCCCGCTCATTATAGTCAAAATATTCCATGCCCTGCTCATGACATTTTAAGGTTAGGTCTCCTCATTTTAGTTTTCGAGTTCCTTTCCCGCCACGTAAGCCAAAATGAAAGGAATTCATCAGCCATATTCTGTTGAGCAGTCCTCGTGGACTATGGTTCCAAATTACTTTCCTTCAAAATACATTATTCATTTTCTGTCAGTTGTCAGTTCTATTTTAGTTCCTTTCGTTTGGATGTAAGGATGTCACAGGAAGTTTGAAACTCTGTTGAAAAATAAGCTGTGTGGATAGTTTTTTTCTTTCACCTGTTATAACTTGTCAAAGTGTCCGGCTTGTATTCCCTGCCGCCATGCTTTCTCGGGTACAGAAGAAATGATCCCACATAGTTAAATAGTTGGACCTGCGGAACGTCCTCAGTTTCCCTAGTATTTTCTTGTGGGAAGGATCAGAGAAATCTAGTAAAAATTCTTCTGACACTTTATGTCTCACAAACAGTGTTTTTGTTTTTCATAGCCAAAACGAATTTTGATTATTCCAACTCATCACATTCAGTGAAAGTTGGTGCCTTGTCTGGGAATTGCGTGGGTTGTCCATCTTGACCTCGTCGCTGCTCACCAATATTTCCTGTTCAGTGGCATGTACTTTAGAAAGAAAGTCATTGTCATATTCAGATAACTCAGTGTCGCTGTCTGACCAAAATCCAAGGTTAAAATTTGGGATATCTGAGTCACTGTTGACTTCTCCATGCATAGCAACCTGAAGTCTTTGTACTAGTCTAGCAATAGGTAGCACATACGTTCGATTCAGAAACATTTACAGCTCAAAACTTGACAAATACTTTTGTAGGGACAGGATAACTAACAGGAAAAGCAAATTAATGTGTAGAAGATAACACTTAACGTACTTATGCACCACTGAATGGAATCTGGTCATACAAAAAATCACGAAGCAGATGACACAAGAAGGTGATACAAATAATTATTATAAACAGCTGGCCTTTGATAATGGTATGCAGACAGCATAGGGGGAAAAAACAATAAACTTTTTCCGAGCGTTTATGGACAGTAAATCGTATATTCATGGAAGTAGGTCAGCACTGCAAAGAAATTCGCGTATAGAGGGACTAGGTTTTCCCGGTCAGAGGTCAGCCAGTGCAAAAGTAGTTTCCTGCGTGCGAATGTTCAGAGGATGGTGATTGGGAAAAATATTGCAAGGTTCTGTATTAGGTGCATAACACGCATAGGTATATGATGATTTATTATCTAACTTATATTCATTTGAAGGTAAGTAGATTTCTGTAAGTCACATGTTTGGAGACTTTAATGGCTTCAGTTGGAGTGCTAGACCAGCTTGGATTTGTGCAAAAAGTACGGTGATAATTTTAATGGCTTCCCAGTGCCTGGGTGTCCTTATTTTACCCATCGTAAATAGACAGAATAAAAAAATGGCGGCAAAATTTCACCCAGGATGAAGTTCTGAGTTCTTCGAAAAGTGTTTCAATGATATCTTCCTGGAAAAATATAAACTTCTGAATTACTTCCCTTGAAAAATGCACTTTTTTTCATAAACCAGTTGGAAACATTCAACTTTTCAGATCCGCTCGTGAACTATGTGCTCACAAACTAGGATCTTTACCAGAATGAATTTTTGTGTCAGTGGAATCATTGGAGCTTTCCTTTCTCATGAAGCTTTTTCATACCCATTCCTGAACATGCAACTTTACACAACCATTCATCAAAGTCAGTATATCAGCAGATATGTCACTTTACACAACCATTCATCAAAGTCAGTATATCAGCAGACATGTCACTTTACACAACCATTCATCAAAGTCAGTATATCAGCAGATATGTCACTTTACACAACCATTCATCAAAGTCAATATATTAGCAGACATGTCACTTTACACAACCATTCATCAAAGTCAGTATATCAGCAGACATGTCACTTTACACAACCATTCATCAAAGTCAGTATATCAGCAGATATGTCACTTTACACAACCATTCATCAAAGTCAGTATATCAGCAGATATGTCACTTTACACAACCATTCATCAAAGTCAGTATATCAGCAGACATGTCACTTTACACAACCATTCATCAAAGTCAGTATATCAGCAGATATGTCACTTTACACAACCATTCATCAAAGTCAGTATATCAGCAGATATGTCACTTTACACAACCATTCACCAATGTCAGTATATCAGCAGATATGTCACTTTACACAACCATTCATCAAAGTCAGTATATCAGCAGATATGTCACTTTACACAACCATTCATCAAAGTCAGTATATCAGCAGACATGTCACTTTACACAACCATTCATCAAAGTCAGTATATCTGCAGACATGTCACTTTACACAACCATTCATCAAAGTCAGTATATCAGCAGATATGTCACTTTACACAACCATTCATCAAAGTCAGTATATCTGCAGACATGTCACTTTACACAACCATTCATCAAAGTCAGTATATCAGCAGATATGTCACTTTACACAACCATTCACCAATGTCAGTATATCAGCAGACATGTCACTTTACACAACCATTCATCAAAGTCAGTATATCAGCAGACATATCACTTTATACAACCATTCATCAAAGTCAGTAAATCAGCAGACATGTCACTTTACACAACCATTCATCAAAGTCAGTATATCAGCAGACATGTCACTTTACACAACCATTCATCAAAGTCAGTATATCAGCAGACATGTCACTTTATACAACCATTCATCAAAGTCAGTATATCAGCAGACATGTCACTTTACACAACCATTCATCAAAGTCAGTATATCAGCAGATATGTCACTTTACACAACCATTCATCAAAGTCAGTATATCAGCAGATATGTCACTTTACACAACCATTCATCAAAGTCAGTATATCAGCAGACATGTCACTTTACACAACCATTCATCAAAGTCAGTAAATCAGCAGACATGTCACTGTACACAACCATTCATCAAAGTCAGTATATCAGCAGATATGTCACTTTACACAACCATTCATCAAAGTCAGTATATCAGCAGATATGTCACTTTACACAACCATTCATCAAAGTCAGTATATCAGCAGACATGTCACTTTACACAACCATTCATCAAAGTCAGTATATCTGCAGACATGTCACTTTACACAACCATTCATCAAAGTCAGTATATCAGCAGACATGTCACTTTACACAACCATTCATCAAAGTCAGTATATCTGCAGATATGTCACTTTACACAACCATTCATCAAAGTCAGTATATCAGCAGACGTCACTTTACACAACCATCCATCAAAGTCAGTATATCAGCAGATATGTCACTTTACACAACCATTCATCAGTCAGTATATCAGCAGATATGTCACTTTACACAACCATTCATCAAAGTCAGTATATCAGCAGACATGTCACTTTATACAACCATTCATCAAAGTCAGTATATCTGCAGATATGTCACTTTACACAACCATTCATCAAAGTCAGTATATCTGCAGATATGTCACTTTATACAACCATTCATCAAAGTCAGTATATCAGCAGACATGTCACTTTACACAACCATTCATCAAAGTCGGTATATCAGCAGACATGTCACTGTACACAACCATTCATCAAAGTCAGTATATCAGCAGACATGTCACTTTATACAACCATTCATCAAAGTCAGTATATCTGCAGATATGTCACTTTACACAACCATTCATCAAAGTCAGTATATCTGCAGATATGTCACTTTATACAACCATTCATCAAAGTCAGTATATCAGCAGACATGTCACTTTACACAACCATTCATCAAAGTCAGTATATCAGCAGACATGTCACTTTATACAACCATTCATCAATGTCAGTATATCAGCAGATATGTCACTTTACACAACCATTCATCAAAGTCAGTAAATCAGCAGACATGTCACTTTACACAACCATTCATCAAAGTCAGTATATCAGCATACATGTCACTTTACACAACCATTCATCAAAGTCAGTATATCAGCAGATATGTCACTTTACACAACCATTCATCAAAGTCAGTATATCAGCAGATATCTCACTTTACACAACCATTCATCAAAGTCATTATATCAGCAGACATGCAGAACCATTGTTAAACTTGCATTATAAGAGTATGAGGAGACTTGCAACTTTTTTACAACTATTCTATAAGCAATTTTAAAATTTGCTGCATTCTCAAACTACATGTATTTTTGTAAAATATATGCATTCGTTGAAAAATATAGTTCATTTTTTCTTAAATTGTGCGAGGAAAGATGCAATATTTTTCAGAAGTGTTTCTAATAACCTGTGTGGAAACATGCATGCTGCTTGATATCAGAGCTGTGCATTTTTGTGTAAACATGATAAAAGTCAGAACACAACACAATCAAATTGTAGAACATATTAGGAAAATGTACAATTACAGTTTGCAGATCAACTTTTCATCATTTTCTGTTCAGTATATAGAAGGCCAAAAAGGCTTTTGAGGATGAATGATTGTCATACAGCGTATGTTTGCTCTGTGTTTCTTAGCACATGTACAGGTAAACTTTGTGTAAATATTGTCCCTGAACTTTTTCTCCATTTCAACGTTGAGTTCATTTTCATATGTTCCGGTCAATAGTAACTAACATCCATACCTGTGGTATCTTTTGTAAGCATTATGGGTCAGTATATTAATCTAGAAGGGTAACTGCAACTACCACTGTAATCAGATGTGTGCTGAGACCTATATCCTGCATGTACATCGCCACATAATTTAATTTTTTGCAACAGCACAATTATATACAGTCATGCTGCAAAGGACTTAGTATGTAGTAGCCAGCTTATTATGTAAACAAAAGAATATTTTACCTGCTTTGTGAATTTACATTTTTAGTGGCAGTTTACATGTAGAATAGATTATAGAAATATAATGTAGATTTCTTAGGCATAGTTAGCGATTGTGGCGTTTGTGCTTCAATAAGAGAGTTTCAAGTTTGAAATGTTTCGTCACTGAAGGTAAAAAAAAGTTTCTACTGTATCATGTGACCTGTTAGGCAATTATAGTTGATCACATTTACTATGTAACATGGACGTCTGAAAATAGTTTCACAAAAGCAACTTAAGAGTACATGAATGATGAAGAAAAGTTCCTGAAGGAAAGAGGCGTCACTTGTGCCCCTCGGAAAGGGTGACACAGGTGATCAGTAAATTAGCGTCAACACAGGTTGCCTAACATTTTTCACAAGTCTCCTGAAACAGTAGGACTATGTTTGCCTTTTGACAACAAAAGTTCAAACACGAAACTCCTTTATTGATTTGGTGAGTTTAATCATCTGCCTTAGTATTTAACTTGGTGTCATTATGTCACTATTTATAAAACTGTGTGAACCTCAGGTAATTATGTGTTCAACAATGAATTCAGGATTTGTAATTTTAGTGGTTTAACTGTAAATCTGTTCATGTATGTGATGCCTGACATGTCAAAAAAAGGTGCCCATTAAGAATTGTTTCCCAGCATAATTCAGACACAGATCTCATTTCGTTATTTGTATTTACTGCCATAAACGTTATGCAGGGAACTGAGAAACAGTGATCATTTGAATGCCATGGTCCAAGCATTATTCTTTTTGCCTGGATTTCTTACATGTACTTGAACATTTGATTAGTATACCTGTGTGCATGTCCATGGGTTGTATATTTTGTGGTGTTTCCATATAACATTGCTCTAATGCTCCGCTTTTTTCTCTGGCAGCTTCGTTGGTGGCAGATGCTGGCAAAACCATGTCCAAGACAAAAGACACCAAAAAGAAAAAAGAAAAGAGTGGGACACCTCAAGACTCAGAGGTAATTTTCAACTACATTTATAGTAATTAGTGCATTTTTGGAAGGAAGTAAATGCCCTAAAACATTACTTCTAGTGCTGAAATTGTTTCTCAAGTAGCGGTTCATCCTGCATGATCATTTGTAAGATCAATGGAACTCTGAAAATGTGGAAAAATGTGCAACATGGGTCATTTTCCGTGTATATGTTCGACTTTGTTGGCCTACAGTAAAATTAATGTTAGTAGCAGGTTGTACAGGGTGTCCCAGAAGTTGTGCACCATCCAGAGCGGTGTGTTGCCCCATCTCTTCCAAACATGAAAACCAATTCAGCTCTTTCTTGTACTGTTAGTTTATTAGCCATAATTAACTCTGAAAGACGGGAAAAAATTTAAAATCAGTATTAAATCTGAAACATAGAAAAAAAAAAGGAAAATCAGGATGGTGCATGACTTCTCGGACACCCTTTACAATGTCTCTGAGTGAGAGGTAGTCTTACAACTGTGATGCTGATCTTGACAGGTGATTGATGGTCCAGATCACATCATGGCCTTGACTGAACCTGTGGACTATATAGATGGAAGTCTGTGGATCTCTGGCAACAGGGTTCTTATTAACCTCAACCTCTCCAGTAAGTCACTGCATATGATAGATACATGGGGATGGCAACAGGGTTCTTATCACCCTCAACCTCTCCAGTAAGTCACTGTACATGATAGATACATGGGAATGGCAACAGGGTTCTTATCACCCTCAACCTCTCCAGTAAGCCACTGTACATGATAGATACATGGAATGGCAACAGGGTTCTTATCACCCTCAACCTCTCCAGTATGTCACTTGTACATGATAGATATATGGGAATGGCAACAGGGTTCTTATCACCCTCAACCTCTCCAGTAAGTCACTGTACATGATAGATACATGGGAATGGCAACAGGGTTCTTATCACCCTCAACCTCTCCAGTATGTCACTGTACATGATAGATACATGGGAATGGCAGCAGGGTTCTTATCACCCTCAACCTCTCCAGTAAGTCACTGTACATGATAGATACATGGGAATAGCAGCAGGGTTCTTATCACCCTCAACCTCTCCAGTCAGTCATTGTACATGATATATACGAAGGAATGGCAACAGGGTTCTTATCACCCTCAACCTCTCCAGTATGTCACTGTACATGATAGATACATGGGAATGGTAGCAGGGTTCTTGTCAACCTCAACCTCTCCAGTATGTCACTGTACATGATAGATACATGGGAATGGCAACAGGGTTCTTATCACCCTCAACCTCTCCAGTATGTCACTGTACATGATAGATACATGGGAATGGCAGCAGGGTTCTTATCACCCTCAACCTCTCCAGTAAGTCACTGTACATGATAGATACATGGGAATAGCAGCAGGGTTCTTATCACCCTCAACCTCTCCAGTCAGTCATTGTACATGATATATACGAAGGAATGGCAACAGGGTTCTTATCAACCTCTCCAGTATGTTGCTGTACATGATACATACATGTACTTGGGGTGGCAAAAAGGTTCTTACATGTACATCAACAGTTAGTGTCACCATATGTACACGATGTATGTATATTACATCATACACAAAGGACTGACAACCTAATTCTTTGTCTCCATTAAACATCTGTATTTGCCACTTCAACTTTTTCTGCAATAAGCTGTTTGCTTGTGCTGTATTATTTGATAGAACTTCATAGAACCGTATTTAGCTGCCAGTCACTGTTGATTTCATGTTATAACGTTCATGTATTATAGGGAATCAAATAGGAGAGACTGGGATGTCAGCCATACTGAAGGCCATCCAGTACCAGACTACACTGACTCAGCTGGAGAGTAAATCAGCTGGAACTGGACTAATGAGGGTGTCTCTACTGGTATGTGTTCCTTTGTCATGTGTATGCCATGTTATGGGGCCATTTTGTGATGACTGTTATATATGGTGTGTAGGGATGGGAGAAACTGGGATGTCAGCCATACTGAAGGCCATCCAGTACCAGACTACACTGACTAAGCTGGAGAGTAAATCAGCTGGAACTGGACTCATGAGAGTGTCTCTACTGGTATGTGTTCCTGTGTCCCATGTATGCCATGTTGTGGGGCCATGTTGTGATGACTGTTATATATGGTGTGTAGGGATGGGAGAAACTGGGATTGTCAGTCATACTGAAGGCTAACCAGTACCAGACTACACTGACTCAGCTGGAGAGTAAATCAGCTGGAACTGGACTCATGAGAGTGTCTCTACTGGTATGTGTTCCTGTGTCCCGTGTATGCCATGTTCTGGGCCATTTTGTGATGACTGTTATATATGGTATGTAGGGATGGGAGAAACTGGGATGTCAGCCATACTGAAGGCCATCCAGTACCAGACAACACTGACTCAGCTGGAGAGTAAATCAGCTGGAACTGGACTCATGAGAGTGTCCTCTACTGGTATGTGTTCCTGTGTCCCCATGTATGCCATGTTGTGGGGCCATGTTGTGATGACTGTTATATAGGGTGTGTAGGGATGGGAGAAACTGGATGTCAGTCCTACTGAAGGCTAACCAGTACCAGACTACACTGACTCAGCTGGAGAGTAAATCAGCTGGAACTGGACTCATGAGAGTGTCTCTACTGGTATGTGTTCCTGTGTCCCATGTATGCCATGTTGTGGGGCCATGTTGTGATGACTGTTATATAGGGTGTGTAGGGATGGGAGAAACTGGGATGTCAGTCATACTGAAGGCTAACCAGTACCAGACTACAATGACTCAGCTGGAGAGTAAATCAGCTGGGACTGGACTCATGAGGGTGTGTCTACTGGTTGTGGGGATGTGATAATTGTTAACAGAGGTGCTACTGCAGCACGACACAGGAGCCTTCCCCCAGTGTGGCTGCCATGAGTTAAAGTCCAACTCATGCTAACTTCACATGTACCTCTCTGCAACTCCACAAATATGTAGAGATATAGATATAACATTTACTTACTGTGCTATTTTTTCATCTGTTTGTTCTTCATAGAAAAATGCACTTCCTAATGACCATGACATCCTGAAGAAGATAAATGAGCTGATGGGGCCTAAGGACCCCTACTACAAGGCCACGGCCAAGACCCCAGAAGAAGAACCTGTTGTCAGTAAGTCAGGCATGTATTCCCAAGTGGTGCTGTGAATCTGTCACTAACCAAGTGTGACTACACTTTCTATATGCCACAGACTCCTGGACAGAGTCTTTATGTGTCATATCATGAGCCGCAGTCGTAAAACTTAGCACTGGAAAGTCCTTACCTACTCAGTATAGTGTCAGGGCAAGTCAACAAAGCCATTTCCGACTTAAGTCAAAACTTGTTCACAGTGCTTAGTTTCTGGTACTTGACATGGCACTTTTCGTAAGTCTCTCGTCATGGGATAACATTGATGAGGTGAGTTTAATTTCCAGGACCTTTTATTAAGCTCTGGAATAATGTTCAAATATTTTCACTGAAGTCAGAAATGGCCTTCAGTTATGGAATTGGTCCATAAAACATGAGAGAAAACTGATCTTAATATGAAGAAAAGAACGGACAAAAGAAAAAACAAACTTAAGGTGATGATGAAGATTAACTTAAAAACCATGGACAGCTACATGTACACCAGGAAAGGCTTTTGTTGATGGTGTCAATCTGTTTATGCTACACCCATTTCAAAATACTTTTTCAGTGTTGTCAGACAGGAAGCACTTTTGTTGATGGTGTCAATCTGTTTTATGCTATACCCATTTCAAAATACTTTTTCAGTATTGTCAGACAGGAAGCACTTTCCTTGATGGTGTCAATCTGTTTTATGTTACACCCATTTCAAAATACTTTTCTTAGTTTTGTCAGATTGTGGTGTTTGGACTTTGCACTTTGATCTGCTCCATTTACAGTACCTGATGTTGTAAGAAGCGTGTGCTTTGCTTTGTCCAAAGCTTTCTGATTACTTTGTCCTTAATGTAATGTATCATTTATGAAGTATGTGTGGTGTGTACTAAACATTATGGTTTAAGGGATAGTTAATTGTCAGGGATAGTTGGTAAGAAATGTATTTCTGGCTTTGGGATCACAAGGCAATCTTAGAAGTGCTTTAAAATTGTTATTTCTGATGTAACAAGATCAAAATATTGTTTGATAAGGTAACTTCTTTGTAAATTATTGTACAACAAATTTCAGCTAAAATAACTGAAAGAAGAGTACCCAAAGTTAATGATTAAAATTTTGACCTGTCTAAGATCACCTGATGCAGGTATCGCTGAGATGTCATGCGTTTGCCAGTAAAAATGTTGATCAAGTATCGATCCAACAGCAGCAGTGACATGGGTCTTATTAGTTAAGTCGCATGTATAAGTGTTTCTGATCAACAAGACGCAAGAGCGATGGCAATACAGATTAGCAACTAATATTGCCCAGTAATATTCTCTATAAATATGTGTTTGAACAATCTGACACACAGTAAATCACCACAGCAGTGATGCTAATGCTAGTCGTCGATTCACAGCATGTACATGTGTCTAATGATGATGAGGACATGACTGGAACAATACAATACGGGTGTTGTAGAATTGAACTCTTTCGTGGCTAATGTAAAGATAGTCATGTTGTATCATGTGACTTGTCAAAGATGTTAGTCTGACTTAAGTTAGGAGAGCTTTGTGATCCTAGACTCAGGCATATATATGTCGGCATGCGCATGTTTTCGCAGCATGTGAAATCCTTCAAATTACCAGCAATATGCAGTGCATGTCTTTGATAGTTGTCAGTGAGCACTGTTGCCTTCATTCACTCCCACGTAAACGCATGCTCACGTACATGTGCCCCCCCCCTTCCCCCGAGAGCACTGCCACTGTCACATGTATATGAATGCTATTTGTTCTTGCTACGTTCACAGCCTCGTCCAGTAAATCCAGGTACGTCGGTCCTGTCTGTAGTTGTCACCTTTTAGTTTCAACAGTATTCAAATCTCCATCACCCTAGCATTTTCTTGGCCACGAGGTTGCGAAGTTGTCTCAAGTCTCAGTCACAATTCAGTAACTTGACCAAGGTTCCTCTAAACCGTATCTGATCGGACCCCTACATTAATCCAGTCTAGACGAAGAAACTGGTTTCCACATGTTTCAGTCAATAATCTGTTTAGATGTCATCGTTTTAGCTAAGACAAGGGCTCAGTGCGGTAAACACATGAATGTACCAAAACAATGCACTAGGTAAACTGTTCTATTGGGATCTCTGAGAAATGACACAGAGGGTCTCTAACCACGACTTGTGGGTAGATACAGAAGAATGAGGCGTCTGTCTGGAATCTTCATGAACTTAGTTGGGGCTGTGGCCTCTGGGTCTAATTTCCAATTTGAGGAACTAGTTCAACTATCTCAAAGCTTCAGAAATCGCACTGACATCAAAATCAACATCTCTCGCGAAGGACATCACCTCACGGCATGAGAAACTGAGCTAGCCAATGAGGGAAAATAGATTTACCGAAAGGCACACTCGTGGACAGTTCGGTTCATGCAATGTGAAATCCTTTAAAAAAATTTCAAAAAAGCACTGACACGTGGCTAGTTATCAATCCGATAACCCGCAAATCTCGCGTGATTTCAAAATCGTGATTTTGCCTTGCATGAATTCCATACACTCTCAGCCCTATGTATCTGGTCAGGGTGGCAGAATCAGCCGACCTAGTAGTGAAGACAAACTTGTGTTCTAGGCTTTAAGCCAGCTTTACCAGCCCGTGGCCTGAAATACACATGATGAAGATTTAAAATACAATGTCACTGCCTTGATGTTGGAGTACAATTAGTATTTATTTTTCATGAATTGCTCGTCTGCAGGGGCAAGTTCCGGTTGTAAAAAGTATTTCGTTTGTCTCCAACATTATGGCGAGAAAATGCTCTAACATTCTCCGGGCATGGTTTGCCCAGCTCTCTGCGTTCACATTCCATCGCTGCCGCCATTAGCAAATTTTTGTGCAGAAATCGTGGACAAAGGTTACTGTGCAGGAATGTATGTCAGAAACCACAAATACATCGCCTCAGCTCATACTTGATACACATGTATTCGCATTGTGTGCACAACATAATTCTAACGGCCACAGTTTCCGGCGAGCGGACATTAGTGATGAGGCTAAACCTACAAAAGCCCACGTGCTTCGCACAGGCTCCAAAAGTCAAGTTTGTGTAATGGTGGCAGCGGTGTAAAGTGAGCGTTCGGAGCGGCGCGAGTGCTTAAGGAGTATGTTTCTCCTACTTCATGACAGCTGTTTAAATAGTTCGCTGGTAGCACACCTTTACTTTAAAATGCACAACTTTCTTATTTTCTTAAACACCGTCACCGAGGTTATGGGCTCTTTTGTTGTTCCTTTCTCCATCGTCATGATCTTTACGGATACCGGGTTTGTTGTGTGATATAGTACTGCTCAGTGTTGAAATGCATGGACCATCCGTAGTATCTTCCAAACAGCTCCTCTGCTTTTCTTGTCTTCAGAATATTTACTGGCTTAAAAATGGACGATTATTTTGTTCCATGCTAAAGGTTTTCCTTTAAATGTTTGGATATTATGTTGTCCAGCAGAAGTTGCAGAGGCCACATCAAAGTCGTCACTAAACTCATCTTGTCTGGAATAAAATCGCAATAAGAAAAAATCTCGTGTTAACAAAAGAATCCTTAATAAAAATTAAACGTCTATATATTTGAATTTTCAAATAGTTTTATTGCACTATATGGATAATAGAGGTTACGAGTTATCATTACAACTTTTTATACTGGTCTGCCAGCAACCTGCGGATGGTCGTGGGTTTCCCCCGGTTTTCTGCCCGGTTTCCACCCACCATAATGCTGGCCGCCGTCGTATAAGTGAAATATTCTTGAGTACGGCGTAAAACACCAATCCAAAAAAAAAGAAAAGAAAAAACTTTTATACTATGAACATTGCATTTTCTGTCAGAATAGCTCTTGTACACACTGTCATGTGTTTTACTGTAATGCCTACTACATACAAGTAGCGCACTGCAGTGCACAACAAAACAACGAT
Organism: Liolophura sinensis; assembly: GCF_032854445.1. NCBI lineage: Eukaryota > Metazoa > Mollusca > Polyplacophora > Chitonida > Chitonidae > Liolophura > Liolophura sinensis. The sequence continues at coordinate 5,696,867 of NC_088296.1, read as the reverse complement.
CATGCTTCATCTGAGTTCTTATATCTTGTAGTTAAGCTGAAGTCTTATAAATAGCTTTCTCTATTGTAGATACTTGTCGAAATTTCCTGATTGTCTATTTATCCCTAGATGTCCCAGGTCTTAACTGTTTAAATAATTCAAATTTCCGTTTGAAAACATCACAACTACTAACTCTGGGTTTGGGTAATTGAGTTTTTTGGCGAAACGCTGTTTCATCTGTTTTACAAATTTACTTCAAGAAACGACTTCTGCTTAATTATTTAATAATTTTTACATTGAATAAAATGAAATCAAAGTCTGTTTTTGTAATAAAAATTATAAACCCTGATAGATAAAACTCCGACCTAAACGGAGTGCTTTTTTGTTCATTGTGAAAGAACGTGTCTTGGATTCATCATTATAACGTTTTGTAAAATGAAGTGTCGAGGCCCTCACTGCATAGCTCAGACTGTGAAATCATCTGTTCACCGGCTCAGGTGGTCAGTTCGCATGTTCGAATCTAGACTTGACCGCTTGGGCTGCCACACTCAGTGAGGAGATTGTTCAGGTACAAGTGTCTGGCGAAGATTTCTCAGGACACTACGGTTTCCTCCAACCGTAATTCAGACCGAGTCATATCAGTGAAAAACTCTTCTGTATGGTCACCTAATAAAAACATAAAATAGTATGATTTTCAACTGCTGTTGTAAAATGCCCATTGCATGTAATATATCTGATTACATTGTCTCTCCTGATTCTGCTTATTTTCTCGTCAAACAATATCACCATGTCAGGCTACTCATTTTTACTTGTGTTCGCTGTACCTTTCATCATTAGCTTGCAGAGCGTATTTGATGTTGCATTGTTTGAATAGTGAAGGTGTATAACACATATACTCCTATGTACACCCAAAAAAATATTGTGAACTTCTTGGTTTGTTTGTAAAGAATCATCTTTGAAACTTTCTTCCAGGCTGAGCTCAAGATAAGATGTTCAAGAAAAATTCAAAATGGCCGTTCCCTTGCTTGCCCAAGGATTTGTAGCCGTGTTTGTGCTGGTTTCTCGAGCTCCAGGACCTCCGAATGCGTATCTGTGATATTGAACTTTAAACTCGGGTATCATTGTTCTACGTTTACTTGTTTATGGTAGGCATACTACTACTGCTGGCGGAAGACTAGATTAAAATGGGTGAACTTCGTTACACTTTGGACCTCTGGTTCCATAAGAGACCGTTATTTGTGTTATGTATCACAATTGGGCATCGAGAGATATAAGTGTTGGAACACTTGAAGACAAACTTTATGGACATATGCCTATATTATGTACATTTGTACATTCGTATATGTATACATTCTTTTTTTACTCATATTCATTTTGTAAATAGAACAATAAATCAGTATAAATGTTAAAGCATTTAAATGTACATTGATTTAGTATGTGTCAGTTGTCTTTTGTATGTATTTATATATGCTTGTGGTTCAAGGTCGTACTGAACAATTTTACACTCATATGATGATTAGGTGTGTGTATTGTGTCTTGTGGCACCGCCAAAGTGCTGGCGCTCCTGAAGTATCATAACGAAGACACCAAACATGACACCTCTCTCCACGCAGTCACATTATACTAACACCAGGCCAACTAGTCATGTTTCCTTGGTCTATAACCTCTTAGTGCTGAGCGCTGAGCCAGTTTGCAGCATGTACCATTTTTAAAGTCCTTGGTATGACACGACATGGATTTGAACTTCGAGGCGGGCTCTCTAATCATTAGGCCACCGAAGTGGTTAGTTGTCTTTTGTTGTAGCTTGTTTGGCACTTGTGGTCGTATTCCTGGGAGAGACGTTAGCGTGCGTGTGGTTGAAATGTCGAATACGTAAAATCTTGCTTCCATGCCTGTCTTGGGACAGGAAATTTCCTCTCGACAGTTCATGCAGTGCAAAATTTTGCTTTTGAACGTGAATTTTCTTCAAAATGATTGGATTGGCACGTGAAAATGTGTCATTCTGGTAACAAGCTAATCTTATTCAATTATGAGTGGTTTCGTCTTACATGAATTCAACGTCAAATTCCCTTGCATCTACTGTTGGTGGTTTTCACTGGTTGGCACACTCAAAATTGGTCTTACTTACAGTCTGCTCATTGAGCACACTCTGTGGGTTAATATCGGTCACAGGTAGATATGTTCATCAGTTACTTGCATAAGGCCGATGCTGCTTACTGTAGTTTCCTCTCTACGTGACAGAAAAAGCCACGGCCTGGGTGAAATATTTCTCAAAATTCTCAAAAGTACAAAATTATAGCACCAGTCGGTCTAAAAAAACAATCTGTCGGTTGTGGTATGAGGTTAGGTTCATAAAAAATCAGCAAATACGCACGATAACTTTGTGACACCACTGAGGCTCGCTGACCAATGAAATGGCTAGAGACAGTGAGAATATTCTTAGTATATTGCTTTTTATTCATGTAACTTCTATGGAAAGGGGAGGTAACGTATGGTTTAGTGTGATGTTAATTGCGTGGGCGCATATCAAAGTTTCAGAATTTTAGCCCAATTGAATGCCTAGAAAGTTAGTTGGGCACAATTCCTTTTCCTTATTGTATACATTGCCAACTTCATCCACAATCGATGGAATCCAGTTATGCACAAACGTTGGTGGACGGGTTCACGGGTATGAAAAATGTGGCGCTGTGTACGGGTTTCTTGAAGAACTTGGCTGAGCAATGAAGTACGTTTTCCCGCGCTGACCAAGCCGGATTCACCTATGTAGCAGAACTATTTTACCGAGAGGTTACTGTGCAACCGCAGTATAATGTCCCAAGAGCCTCCCACCAATACGATCATTGCGAGTCGGCTCACTCTGGCTTCCTCTTCAGTCGTCCATGGAAAGGTCTGACAGCAACCTGCGGATGGTCGTGGGTTTCCCTCAGCCTTCGTTCAGTTTCGTCCAACCATAATGCTGACCGCCGTCGTGTAAGTGGAATATTCTTGAGTACAGCGTAAACCAACAATGAAATATATAAATAAGTAATAAGGAATAAAGCTTGAAAGAAAATCATTTTTAAAACCGACCACTTCAAAAGACGACGATTGGTTATAAAAGCTTTAAACATTATTTCCAGAGCATGAAAAATGATTTTTAAAGCGTTTAAAATCATTTCCAAAGCTTTTAACATGGCAATTTTCTGTATGCTCAAAATATTTTCGGATCTTTAAAATGTACAAAACAGTGAAGTACGTAAACCCTGATATTTTTATGGTGGTATAAAAAGTTAAACTCATGTCGGTATTTATTGTTTGTTCAGTGTGTTTTATTTGGATTATTGCAACTCGTTCCGTTCATCAGAAACGCCATATACAAATAAGCGACCTGTAAAAGGGAACCGCCATGTTTACCTAGCTAAACACATCTGGTGATAATAAATTCAGCTAGGTTCGATCAGGACGTCTTAAAATCTATCTGAACTGTGCCCACTCCTTGATTGTGAGAGACCTTATTTTCCCTCTCCTCCATGTCTTCCTCTCTGGCCACGACGTCCTCCTGGTCCCCTCCTGCCAGGTCTTCCACGACGTCCTCCTGGTCCCCTCCTACCGGGTGCTCCTCGGTTTCCTCCCGGCCCTCTCCTGCCGTGTCCTCCCCTGCCTCCGCCATGTTGTCTGCGCCCTCCCCTACCGCCACCGTTAACTTTTGGTTGAATTTTAAACACGTAGATGTTTCCCAACTGAGTTCCAAGTTCAGCCGCCCTGTAATTTGGCGGAGCGTGGAAAACTCGTGGGGTTGGTTGAGACGCAAAATCAGTGGCACCCCCTGTCGGGTCGCTCGCCTGTCCGCAGAGAGCGTCACGTGACACGCGGATGGCCGTCTGGTACTCGTCAGTGTTGCCACTTTTAGCGCTAGTCCACTGATTGACGTCCCAAATCTTTGTCAGTTTGGCATAGGCTCTTTTCGTCTTTCTTGGCGTGGTTCTCTGCCAGTTAACTACTTCTAACGTGGTATTGGGAAAGTGAGGATTGGCCACTCTGTTGATGACGGTGAAAGCTATCCCTGTTTTTTCTTCATCAGTCAGGTCTTTGCCATAAGTGAACACCACTTGGCCAACAGCTTCAATCTCCGCCTCTGTCGCCGTACAGTCAGAAACGACACTGAAACGAGAAGCAGTTCATTATCTGAAATAATCATTTAACTTATCATAAAATGAAGCAATTAAGGTTTTTCTATGCATTAATCACATTGAATAATGTATAATGTATAGAAAGGCCTTCGGCTCGGACGATGTAAACCAACAGCCAGAAATCGCACGAAAGTAGGAAACCATGTATTTGGGCTTATATTTGATTCAGGGTTTTACGTCGTGCTTAAAATATAGCAGGTCCGCAATGGTGGTGATTTCTTTAGTTGGAAAAAGTGGCAAGAGTTTTGGGTCTCTCCTCCCCCTCCACCTCCGCCTCCCCATTATGTCCATGTGTCTTTATGTCGAAAATCTATTTCTTTGCGATTGAAGTGCCGTTATTAGGCTACAATTTTTAGCACCTCAGCCTGGCACAATTCGGAGAAAAACAAGATAGGCCTGCACAGATGACAAGTGGTTTTGGTTGAATTTTTTATCCAGTGACCTAAACTCTTTTTTAAGGAATTTAAAATATTAAATATTCTAATTTAATTTTAGTGCATACCTTTCATATGGAGATGAATGGGTATAGTATTTTGATTGTTTGACTTTCGAAACATTGTAAAATTTCTAGGATGAGTGGATACCCTGTTTACAGACACACCCAATTTGCATCTTCTTAGATTAAAAAAAAAAGTTTGCCGGAAGATCATCCAATCCTCCCAGGGTCAATCCTGGGTCGAGTCACACCTAAGACCTTAAAAAAAGGAAGTTTTATCTTCCTCGTTTGTAGTTCAGCATGAAGTGGATAGTGCAACGACTGGTTTACCCGTATCAGTATAATGGCTCTGGCGGGGCGGATTACTTGCCTTCGGTAAGGCGTCTCAATGAAAGAACAATAGATGAAAGAGAGGTGGAAATCCGTCCTGTGTCAAGAAGTCACATTATACGCACTCTAAGGACTCCTTCGTCGTCATCATATGACTGAAAAATTGTTAACCACAACGTTAAAACCCCATGCACTCACTCACTCATTCACTCACTTACTCACTCACTCACTCACTCACTCACTCTCCCAGGCTGGTTTAAAATCACTTGGAACAGCTTCTGGAAGCAATGGACTTCGTGTGGGGGAAAGATATGTTCTGGAAGAAGGAGAGGATAAATCGAGAGAGATGACTTACACGTCGCTGGACACGGTGACCACCAGACACAGAAGGACGACAACCAGAGGCCTCATCTACAACAGAATATACTAAACGTCTTCAAAACAATGACACAGTGGTAAATAGACAGGTAATTTACATTTCTGAGTACATGTCTCTTTTGAACTTCCCTGCCGGAAGGAAGCACAAGAAAGAAGGCTGGATAATGTTAGGTCACCTCGGTGGGAGAAAGTCTGTTTTTTCTTTTTTACTTGTGGTGGTGCTACAGTGGAGGATCCCTTTCAGTCAAACCTATTAATGTGTAGTTCATTCAATTCTTTAAAGTATTTTTTATTATTTTTATTATTTGATTGGTGTTTTACGCCGTACTTAAGAATATTTCACTTATACGACGGCGGCCAGCATTGTGGTGGGTGGAAACCGGGCACAGTCCGGGTTAAACCCACGACCATCCGCAGGTTGCTGGCAGATCTTCCCACTTACGGCCAGAGAGGAAGCCAGCATAAGGTGGACTTGAACTCACAGCGACCGCATTGGTGAGAGGCTCCTGGGTCATTACGCTGCGCTAGCGCGCTAACCCATTCTTTGAAGAATAACGACTACCGCACAGAGATCAAGATCAGAGAAACGACGACAGCGTGATAACTGGCAAATGGTCACACGTAACTACTGAAATATGGCTTTTTGTCAATTTACTCCATTTAGAGGTTTATTCTAACTGTTCGTGTGAATGTCTAAATAGTACATGTAGTAAATTACGCAAAAAACAATATGCAGTGATTTTAACGATAAAGTTCACAACAAACGTCCCATGAACGAGTCACGGAGGCAGGTTTCGATCTCCTAGAGTTGAAGTTGCGATTAGGAGTTTTGACACACTCACCAATCCGAAAAAAGAAGAGTAGTGGAGGAGGCTGGGAGAACAGGTTTACACACCGGCTGTTAGTATGTCACGAAACAGTTTACACTCAAAAAATTAACCGAAACTCTGTTGTCTGGGTGATGCCAGAATATGTATATTATGTCAGTTCTACATAACATTCTGTTAATCTAATTGGATCTTTATGTTGAATTAAAATAAAATGTGTGTTATATTTAACAGAGTAATCTGCTGCAATACAAGAATACATTCTAGCATCACACACACAGACTGTTAAAACTAAAAAATTAAGTTTATGAGTGTAGGGCCAGCTCGTCAATTTTCGCCGAATTTATGAGTGTACAGATTATGTGGTTTTGAACAGTCTACTTATAAAACCAGGTTGAATTGCCAAAGTTTCACCTGATAAAAAAATGTAAACTCAAAAAAATTGTCAAGGGTTTATTTTTATACTGTATATAATAAATATGCAAACCTACATTACGGTCTGCAACTGAAGTAGATTCAACATGGCGGCTACTATGACGGCTTAAATCCGGTAAGGAATTATTATAGGGAAGACAAGATGATGATGATGACGACGATGATTTGACGATGATTTTAGCAAATAAGAAGGCAAGTATTACAGAATTCCTGCTACCGAGCTCGATCGATGAAGGTGTCAAACTATTTATCTATCCATAAATCAGGAGTATTATTGACGGCGCCCTCCTATACAAAGAATGTAGAGTTGTGATATCACCACCGGTCTGTTGTGAAAGCGTCAAGTCGCGTGTTACCAAATCCTCACCCACAGCTGTTGTTTTGATCCCTAATCTGATCAATTATGTCGATGATTTTGTGTAACACCCTTTGCTCTGAAAACAACGACAATGACAAAGACTTCATTCGATTTTCATAGTCACTCCATATGCAAACTTGGTCATTGATATGTTAATATGTGGGCTTCTCTAAGCTCTATCCTTTGGCTATGCGAAGCAATTTTGCCAGTAATCAGAACTCCTGAAATTGATCTTATTCGCATCGGTTGGTAAATGTGTGTAAGTGCAAGCTGTGAACTGGTGCACAGTACGTATACATATGTGGTTAAAGCTATTGTCTTTCTGTCGTTAGTTCACCCAGATTCAGAAATTGTCAAGAGTGCATACGAAGGTGTGCCAACAAGCTGCCGATGGTCGTGAGTTTTCGCCCGGGCTCTGTCCCGTTTCTTCTAACCATAATGCTACCTGCCGTCATATAAGTGAAATATTTTGAGTATGGCGTAAAACACTAATTAAATAAAAAAAATAAATTGTCAAGACTTCCCAGCTTCAGTTGTTCTAATGGTGTAAGGTGGGTTTGTTATTTCTTACTATTTAGGCATTTACATGAACAGTTAGATTAAAACCCTAATTGAGGTCCACAAAAAGACATGTGCATGTAAATATGCTTGGGGTTTCACGTCGTACTTTACAATTTTTCAGTCATTTCCAAAAAAAGTGATGTGTTTGTATATTAATGCGCAGTGGATGTCAGGTGTATGGGCCACAGCAGAACAGACGTGGACTGGATTCGAAACCCCAACCTCATGCGTCAGTTAATATAAAATACTACAGCAGTGCGAGTAAAACCAGAGCATCGACGATAGCGTGATCGTTGGCAAAAGGTCACAGGTAACCGGTGAAATACAGACTTCTATACTTATCGCCTGCTACATCATTTGAGGGGAAATGCCAATTTCTTTCTGTTGGTAATAAACAACATGACATTTATCTTCTGTCTATCCTAATGAGGCCACACCGAATGTGCTTTGCAGCTGATTACAAGAAAATCCACTCCACGCACAGTACCTGTCCTAAGTTTGGTTTTTATATCACGTATATAACTAACAATCAGGTGTCCTGTGTTGTCATGTTATTTGCCAGGGTATGACTCAATTTCACGCATTCGCCCTGACCCAGTTGTAACGAGGGGGTGCCATTCAAGTAAACGATTATGCCCATTGTAAAAGTTAGTTATACGACCATATCACTGACAACAAGCATTTGTAAGTTCTTTACAGTTTCCAGGGGTGTTACGTAATATGTAGTGGCGGATGGTTTTCATGGTTCCAAGACGAAAACGAAAACTGTGTCCGTGCCTTTGAAACGACTGTATAGCCGTATTTGATTTCCTTAATAGCGAGAATCGCCGTGTCTGCCTGTATGTTGGTGTGTATGGTGCAACGTAAATGTACGTCAGTTTGGTCCTTAAACTACTGACAGGGGCAGTGCAACGACCGGTTGACCCGTATCAGTATAATGGCTCAGGCGGGACAGATTACTTGCCTTCGGTGAGGCGTCTCAGTGAAGCAGCACCAGATAAAAGATCGGTGGAAATCCGTCCTGCAACAAGGAGGCACATTACATGTACTCTAAGCTTTCCTGCGTCGTCATATGACTGAACAGTTGTTAAGTACGACGTTAAACCCCAAGCACTCACTCACTCACTCGTTGAACTACTGTACATGGTGTAAACAATATCCAAAGTTCGAGGAAGCATTTTTCGAACTCTCAGTGAAACTCGACTTCTGATAAAATCAAAATAAGGGGTAAACACTTTGAGCCAAAGTACTGAAGTTATAATAGTTCTTAACACGCGTCTTCCGCCCAATTAAAATATTGAGATAGGTAGCTCATTCAAACAATAAACAAACCGAACAGGTGATTCCTTGGGGCAGGCCTACATTACGGTCTGCCAGTCTGAAACCCAGTCCCCCATTACCTATATTTTTTGCCCTAAAGTTTATCTAGAGTATGTATTTCCTCTGTTACAACCTAGTGCGATCCCCAGCAAAGCACTTTATCCTTAAATATGGACTGTTACATTTGAGAATACAGTGAACTAGCTGCCACGCTTATATCGTCTGTGCGTTCGTTACCTGCCTTACTACTTGCATTCACGACGCCTGGAAGGCGATCCGAAAACAGGTCGTCGACGAACCTGTGGGTGTCTCTTTGCTGGGGGCAGCGAAGGACGGAAGCTCACTGTCAACCAGTTCGTCCTCGCCGACGGGCACACCTACCGGACCAGCCTTGTGCACGAGGCCAGTGGAGAGATAAGGGCGAGACGATTTTTGCGCCCCAGAACCACGCCGCCTACCAAGTGAAAGCCGCCGCATGGGAGTACTGTCACCTGCTCCCCAACAGCATAGCGCCCAGCAACACGGATCCGCTAACGCGCCACGAACTCAGCTATCTCAACGGGGGTGGTGGCTCGGGAAAGACGACACGAGCAATCGAGCTCTTTCGCGCCCGCGGCTCCCTGGTGGTGTTCACGCCCACCCACCGCCTCGCGAAGGAGATGAGAGCCCGGATCGTGAAGGCCCAGTCGTACCACTCGTTCTTCCGCTGGAGCGGCCAAAAGTTCTGGTCTCCGGAAGTGATGGGTCAGAAGTTTGTCCCCCGTGTCGTCGTCTGGGACAAGGTGTGCACCGTCCCGCGCCCCATCTTGGAGACATTTCTTGAGTGGTTGGACTGCAGGGGTGTTCAGGTTATCTGCTGCGGCGACCAGGGACAACCCCCACCAATTACGGGCGAGGCCCCACACGACTGGCTGCGCGAGGCTGCCGGCTACTACGAAGAGATCACCGTCGACCATCGGGCGAAGGAGTAGGACCTCCGGGCCCTGAAGAGGGCGATGCGGCTCGAGCCAGATAGGGTGCAGTGGCGGGAGATGCTGCGTGCCACCCCCAAATGTGATGGCTGGGAAGATTTCTTGGCTGTGTGGAAACCGACGGACCTCGTCCCCATCTCACAGAAGGTGCAACGCGATCGGGCACAGAAGCTCATCTTTGAGCGCCACCGAAGAGCCTTCCCCAGAGAGCCGGCCCCCTAATCTATCGCCCGCGGGACACCCGGAAGCAGAACGTAATGGTGACCGTCCCCGGCCCATTATTTATGGACGATGGCAGGCCGTACCAGCTGGAGCTCGTGCTCAACGATGTCGACGAGGTAAGCGTGAGGACCTCACAGGAGGTTGTGGAAGGTAAGTGGCCAGACCTCGCACTAGGCTACACGATGACGGTCCACTCGAGCCAAGGCTTCACAATCGAGGACCCCCAACGTGTCGTGGATGACCGCATCTCGTGGAACAACCTCTGTTACCTCGACGTGAGCCGCGTTGAGTACATCGGGTAACTCCGCCGCTGCTGTCCACCGCCCGAGTTTGACGGTCCGTCTGTCCCGCAGGAAAACGCCGCGGAGGTGCAGAAAAACATCGCCCGCAAGCTGGCCGGTTACCAACGACTTGACGACGCAAAGGGACACACCAATGACCTGCGCGCGGAGGACGTCCTTGGCTTGCGGGCAAAACAGGGCGGCCGATGCGCCGCTTGTAACTGCGCCCTCCTGTGGTGCTGGCAGCCCAAGGACACCCGCCAGTTCAGCGTTGACCGCCTGGACAACGCCCAGGGTCACACTCGGGGCAATGTCCGCTTGACCTGCCTGGAGTGCAACCGCCGTCGAGGGGCGGCAACGTTGCGCTCAATGGTCATTAAGGTGGAGACTCCTTCAGATAAGCTCCTCATCACCTGAAAACCCCATCCGAGGGAAGCTGAGTATCGAGAGGTACTATAAGCAACTCTTCACGAACGAAGCCCCGTCGCCCAAGCGGACATATCTCTAGAGACCACACAGGATCAGTCGCGCTACGGCGGCTGCCCTCAAGCTCTCCAGGCTGATAGAGATAACGAACGCCAACAACCTCGGAATCTTCAGCTCATTAAGTCGAACGGAACAACCTGGAACCGTCGATGAAGGCTTATGGGGCACCTCTTTTGCCTTGATGGCGTCTTTCCGCATTTTACCGTTCAGTCTCGTTGTCTCGGCCACAATAGAGGGCAGCCGAGCCACCCATTCAGTAGACCGGTGTTCGGGAGGGAGGCGCATCTCCTGGGCGTACTGATGCCCAAAGGACCGGTCAGCCAGAGTACTGTTGAAACGCTCCACTATGCCTTGATCTCGGTGGATATCCACGCGACCTAGGCGGACTGTCGCATCGTGTTTGGCCAGCAGTTGGCTCACCGCACCCATGAACTCGCGCCCAGGGTCAACTTGGAGAAGCTTCGGCCATCTCAGGGGTCCCCGCTTGTAGATGCGAGTGAGAGCGTCAGCGACCCCTTTAGATTCTTTTGTGGCCAAATTCTCTGCCTCTTTATAGCGCGAAGCGACGTCGACGACGGTAAGAGCGTATCTATAGGTGCGCTTACCGAACTTATCATGGGGAAGAAATAGCGGGTCAGCCTGGTGGACCTCGTTAGGCACGGCCACATCGAACTTCGGCCTTGGGATTTTCCGCGGCACAGGCAACTAGATCTGCCAGATAGCCTGCTTTTCCAGCCAGGCCAGGACAACATCTTCGGAGACTTTAGCCGCAGTGGCAAGTTTCTGGATGGCGACCCTTCCAGTACCCACAAGGGCTGTAGTAGATATTTGCCAGGCGAGCAGACACCTTACTAGCCATGTTATCAAGGTATTCTAGCAGCCCTCTAACAGATTTGCGACGAAAAAGATGTTAATCATCCCGGCGTTCGCGGTGATGATGCTGATCCTCATCAACCTCACTACTAAGGTCACAGTCAGTTCAGATTACTTGGTGAGTTTTGCGATTCTGTAACTCACACCCCCAACCACACACATTCCCAGGATTACGAGGGTCATCTCGCGGTGTTTTTGATCTTCACTAGGCACATAGAAATCGGAGAGCTGTGGCTCTGCGCCCAGCAGCGCGTCGCGTGCATCGCGTGTAAGAGTTTTGCCCATGACCCTAGAATACTCGCGGATTGCAGAGTCGACATTCAGGAACATTTGGACAGCGTGGCCCTGGCGGCGGAGTTCATCATTGATCCAGTCCAAGCGCTCAGTACGCTTTCGGGCCCATTTTTCCTGGGCGGCTTGGAGCTGCTCTACAGCGCGGTCATGGCGCCTCCGCTCTTCGTCGACACCGGAACTCCTTAGCATCGAAAACATATAGCTGCTCGCGCTGAAGGCCAGAGCGTTTACGAGGGCAGCGCCCATCATCATTGCGATGGAGGCCATTACTACTTGATTATATTGGGAGGAAGGAGCCCCTGTTTAATTAGCAACTCCTTACAAAACATGGCCAGGCCTACATCTGCAATGACCATGCCGACGTCACGGGGTGTTAAGTCCAGCTTCGGGAGGGCTCCTTTCAGGAACATCTGGCCGAGACGAGCGTACCCAGTGGCCAGGAGAGAGACCACAGCGGCGCGGTAGACCGCGTTGACTAGCACTTTTCCGTCACTGGTTGGAGTAGACATGCTGCTCTATATAGAAAGGGTCGCGTCGTCTATTCAAATGGAGATTCTTTTCTTGCGGCGTGATATCTGCACGCGGTGTAATATCTGCACCTCGTGCTGTATAGCGGCTGCGCCACACGCGTAGCAGCACTAGCACTGTAAGGCTGCCAACGCCTAATAACGCCAGGGGCGCCCTCCAGTCGGATGCCTTCGTAGAATCCGGTTCCTTCGGCTGTTTCTTGGTGGAATCAGCTGCGCCAAGAAAAGCAGCCTTTGCCTCGCGAAGCTCGTCTTTAAGCTTTTCAGCCTTGGCCTTTCTCGCTGCAGCACCCGCTCGACCCGCAGCGACTTTTTGGGGATTCTTCGCAGGGCCGTCATTCGTAGAATCCGCTGTCACCCCCTCCACTTCTTTCGGGCCTTCCGGATTTGTTGTACTCATGTTCCTCAGGATCATCATTTCTAGGACAGCAGTGGTGTTCAAATGAGCAGTGCTCAGCAGTGGTCAGCGCCATGGTTAACGGTGCTAAGTATTTACCATAGCAGTAGTATAACCAGCAGCTAGCACTGCTAAGCGTCTGTTCAACAAATGGGTCGGTGGCGAGCTGTGCCATGAGCTTTGGTCGATTCTCGGGTGGGATAGGTAGGAGCCAGCTGGCCGCCCTTACATATGATCTCAAGAATATACCTCCGAGACCGTCAACCATCCGCGCACCGAGCTTAGCCTCGTACCGAAGTGCAGCCTTTCAACGTCTTCGTCGCTCATGGCGTCGATCTCAGCGGCTGTTACGTCTTTACCCAGATGTCGCTTGACCTGCCCACCCACCGCAAGTGCCGCCAGCCTATCCCTGAGCTGCTGTGCATGTTGGCTGAGCTGTTGGCTGGGCTTCTCCTCCTCTTCCTCTGCGCCCAGAATCTCGTCTATAAGCTCGTCGGCATCCATTATTAATACGTCGGGGCGACTACGTCTAATATATAATCTTAGATATGGCGGGCGTATCAGTCATTAGCAGGAGCTTAGAATGCGGATTGTTCTTGAGCTTCTGTCGAACCTCTGCCTTTTCGCTCTCGGCCTCGATGATGTGGTTCTCCTCCAGGCATTCGTTGAACGAGTGCCGATCTTTGCAGTGGAATAAAGCCACCCACCTTGTCTGCTCGCGAAAGTCTTTCAGGACGGCGTTGTATTTCTCAGTGAGGACCCAGACGCTTTGCTTTGCATGGCGGCCTGACAAAGCCATGAATGACAGCATTTTTTGTTTCTTCTTCATCGCCTCCAACGTGGTACAATCATCGATGATGTATAGGGTGGGTTCCCCCTCGAACAATCTGTAGAAAGCTCTCAGGCATTCGTTTAGCCGCTCGCCGGGATCAAAACAATAGACCTCTAGGTTAGACAGTATCTATCGCCGCCGGTACGCCTCGTTATGCTTAAGAGTGGGACACAGGATCACAATGTGATGAAAGAAACCGCGGAAAGGGCTATCAAGCAGGTCCAGCATGAAGACTGTTTTGCCGCAGTTCGTCTGCCCACAGATAATTGCGCAGTGGGCGTCATTAATAAAGCGCGTTAACGAATCTACCATTCTGGATGTGCAGCATTGCGTCCATAATCACATAGAGATATACGTTCAACACGCCGGGATCTTCTCTCTCTTTTGTCACCTGTATCGTAATCCCCTCGCTGGCGTTCTGAACGCGCCTCCCACTGCCATGCAGCTCGTCATCGTCGCTTGGCCGAAGGTCAAGCCAGAAGGCGTGCTTGTGCGTCAAGAACTCTTCCAGGGAGACGTCTGCCAGGCCCAAGTCTTTTACGACCCTGGCCACCTTAGGGTCCCGCTTCTTAAGGGGTGAGCTGGCGAAGAACCTCTGGACCTCGCCTCATTGCTGGTACGCCCGCATGCCCTGGCTGTACAGCTGATTGGGGGCACCTTCTATTGTGACTTCTACTTTGGTGATCTTAGGGTTGTAGAAGAATTCCGACCTCCTCCCCCACGGGGTTCTTTTAACCTCGAACAGCGTGAGGATGCCCTTCATTGCTCTCGCGGGCGTGTTCAGGTTTATGTTCCAGAGAGTATCAGACTTGTCCTTAACAAACTTTCGGTGGCGGAGGACGCGATCATACAGAATGGAGACCTTGGAAGGCGAACACGCGTATAACACCGCCAGGCTGTCAAAATTAGATAAGGACATCGCAAAAGAAAAACGGAAGTTGGGAGAGGTCCCTGATGATGATAATGATGATAATAAAGACTTGCGGAGTATGATCGAAGATAGGAAAAATAAGCTCGAGACCGAGAGGGCGCCCCGGCTCGAAGCAGCCTCTTTAACGGGCGAAGCCCTGCGCACGCAAATACACCGCATCAAGCAGACGATCGATCGCATCCTAAACAAGGATACTACTCTGGCCGAGCGCGTCCGCACCCTCTTCCGGGAGCAGGGAATAACCGTGGTCTCCATTCTCACGGCAATTGGGATGGCGATCTCGACACTGGGGTTAGCGATAAAGTTGGCGCTGACTGGCGGGTCCGGCGGGGGCATCCAGCCAACACCACCTCCACCCGACGGGCGTGGTCTTAAAGAGTGGGTGAAAAAGCATCTCCAGTCCCTGGCGCGCGCCCTTGGCAAGCTGGCTGGGAAGGCTGCCGCTGCGATTCCGGGTATTGTTGGCAGTATTGTGTCCTGGCTACTGAACCTTCTCGGGAAAGCAGCTGGGTGGCTGGCCGATAATGTCTGGGCTCTAGTCATCGCAGTAGGTGGCCTAATGCTCGTGGCTGTTCGCAATTATTTAACGCATAGTCCACAGCAGCAGTAAGCCGATACCAACCCCAGCGACGACGATGGCTGTCTTCTCCGAATCGTGATTCTTTAGGGGTTCGGCGGCGGTGGGTGGTGTGACGCTTTCTTGTGGCTCAACGAGGGAAGGTGGTGGAACGCTTTCCTGCAGCTTAACATGGGAAGGTGGTGGGACGCTTTCTTGTGGCTTAACGATCCCGTGGAAAGGTGCGCGCTTGTGCAAAGTGGGCGGCAATTTAGCATTCACACCCTCATTGGCGCCTAGCTTCTGGTCCTCTGTGGCCACGACGATTTTGTTGTTGTAGTTCGCCACATGACCGATCTGCAGAAGCATGTCGATGGGGGTCATACATAGGCCTATGCCATACACAAAGTCTACAGCGCTCCCGGCATACTGTAGCACGTCCTGGTAGCGTTTGATAGCAGACGGAAGGTCGATCGGAGAGGAAATAGCGTCTTCAACGTTCGCGGCAAACTGTTTTTCCGCGTCGAAGGCTGTGCCCGTGCCTAGAATACGCGCCCTTGTTTGCGCTTGGGCGTCTAGAATAGCTCACACGTATGTCCGGATGGAATCGTTTAGGCGCTCTACGCCCGGCTGCGTGAATCCTTGGGATTTGTCGGCATTGAACGACCCCCAAGCTTCCTCGGCGTTCTGCTGGATGTAGTCGACGTGGAGCGCTGTAGGCTTTCCAGAGAACAACATCCTGCTCGGATAGAAGGTCCCATCGCCAACGGGGCTGTAACCCGTTCCCGTGATATAGTAATATGCCACTCCGAGGCCGTGATTCACCCCCCTGCGCCTCCAGTCTGTGTGCTTATCTACGCGGAATTCCCTACAAATCCTCTCATAGGCCCTATCATCGTGGGGGCTTTTGAATGCCGCTCACGCTCTGTCTTGCGGCAGGGGGGCCTGGATCTCTTCCAAGATCCGCCTAACTTGGTAATACACATGTAACGTGTACAGGGCCCTTATTTGTTTGTCGGGGGCGAGAAGATGGTCTTTTACAGAGACGCCATAGCCCGTGGTTGCGCACCAGACCGCGAAGTTCACTTGGTTCTGCCAGAATTGCATAGGATTGGTGTTCCAGGCCCGAACAATGTCATTGCTGGTTATCTGTGGCAGCCGGTACTTAGCCAACACATCTGTGAACTGGACCGGAAAGGCTTTCTTTTCATCGATGTAGATGTCAAATCGCGTGAGCTGCTCTGCGTGGGTTTGGATACTATGAAATGCCCCGGCCTTGTAAATGGCCTCTCTATTGAACCTGTAAGCCTCGCTGTTCATCGTGGCTAAAATGTTCATCACATTGTCTGACATTCTAAATGGGGCACAGCACACGCTGCCTCATGCCCTTAACAACCTCGACGGCCGCCTTAAAACCGCCCTTCGCGAGATAACATTCTACCCAGCCTGGGTGAATATCCCCACCGGACTGGGCTTCTTGCTTGTGGGCAAACGTGTTGGAGTGCCGACGGGCTACTACAATGTCTGTACGCTGGACATGGATATATTCCGCCCGAATGGGATTTCTCTGGGATTGAATGAAGCCTCGGGCCGCTTAGTCCTTACCCTCCCTAGAAATACCTTCATAATGCTCCAAGAGCTTGCCCCCATCTTAGGGTTCTCCGACGGGATTGCGCCCATAGGGGGGACTATGGAGGGTGAAAATCTACCTAACTTGGTCACACACAAAGAAGTCTTCGTGCATTTGGATGTACTGAGCACCTCAGAAAACGTGAGAATAACCTCAGATTTCGGTGGTGGTTCAACACTACTTCAGGCCGTCGCCGTGACTGGTGAAGGGATAAAATGCGGGAAGACGGTTTCATTTCCCAACTCACAGTACAAAGCCTTGCGCGACGACTATATAACGCACTTGACCGTGGCACTTTTAGATAAAAACGGCAAGTATATTAATGTTGGGTACCTTAGTGCTACCTTAGAAATACAATGAGTATGGAGGACGCATCCGGTCCCAGTTCTGCGTGCCTGTCTTTAAGCGACTTGGCAGATGGGTCGGATTTGGAATTCAAAGGCCAGGAAGGTATAATCTACGCTTTCGAGTTTAAAAATGGCAAGTACATCCGCAAAAATATTGCGGGGAGACTAGCAGAACCTGCTTCGAAGTTCATCACATTGTCTTGGGTTGACAATATGAAACCTTACGCGCTACCTCAAGCCCTTAACAACCTCAACGGCCGCCTTAAAATCGCCCTTCGCGAGATATCATTCCACCCGAAATGGTCGAGAATCCCCACCGCAGTGGGCTTCTTGTTTGATGGCAAACGTGTTGAAACTGAGACGGGCAACTACCCTTTCTGTGTGATGAGAAATTTTGTATTCCACCAGCATGGGATTTCTCTGGAAGTAAATGAAGTTACGAATCGCTTAGTCATTACCCTCCCAAAAAATAGCTTCAAAATACTCCAAGAGCTTGCCCCCATCTTAGGGTTCTCGGACGGGATTTCGCCTATAGGGGGGACTATGGACGGTGACCTTATACCTAAATTTACCATGCACGAAGAAGTCTTCGTGCATTTGGATGAACTGGACACCTCAGAAAACGTGAGAATAACCTCAGATTACAGTGGCAGTTTAACACTACTTCAGACCATCGCCTTGGGTGCTATAGAGATTGGTTGCTTAAAGACGTTTTCCTTTCCCAACCCACAGTACAAAGCCTTGAGCGCCGACAATATAACGCACTTGACCGTATCGCTTTTAGACAGTGATAGCAATATTCTATTTGCAGGATACTTCAGTGCTAGCCTAGAAATACAATAAGTATGGTGGACGCAGCCGGTCCCAGGTCTGCGTGCCTGTCTTTAAGCGACTTGGCAGATGTGTTGAAGTTCGAACTTCAAGGTCAGGAAGGTAAAATCTACGCCTTCGAGTTTAAAACTGGCAAGTACATCAGCAAAAAGATTCCGAGGCAAGCAGAACCTGCTACGTTTGCTTCCCTTCAAGATGTCTCATCCTCTGTAGAGCAAGATCGCAGGTCGCCGTCTAAGGTGAATGAAGAACAAAAACTGTCTTTAATTCGCTTTGAAGACCGCTTTGTTCTTGCCAGAGCTCGCGACCCCGATTGGTTAATAGATGTAAAGGTGACCCCAATGACGGTCCAGGCCACTAGTAGGGTGGTGAAAAAAGTTTTCAACTCCGGAGCCTCTTTCATATCGTGGGTACCAGCCAGCGCCTGTCATATATCTTTGGGTGTAAGAGGTTACTTCACACTAGCCGCGGCGCCTGGTGTAGATCCCTTCCGTCTTGCCGCGCAAACCGATTTTAAACCCTCACTACTAGTATCCCCTGGATCTATACTTATCTTCAACCTCATACTTGGCGCGGCCGAACAACGCTGTTCCACTTTGATTACCGGGGTTAAAATAAGGTGGCCTGCGGAGCACGATACAAAGGATCTCAGACTGTTGATCAAATTACAGGCCCAGGGCGAACCAATCATCCGGAGCTCTCTCGAGGATATACGAGTCGTCATAGGGGGCGTTTTAAATCTCGATGCAATCAATTTAGAGTGCGGTATACGCCTTCGCCGCTTTCGTGTTAGTATTCCCGATGACGATTTAGAGCTTACCGACGTTTTTGATTCGTAGGACGGACAATATGGGACGACTGTACCCGGCGATCTCGGATGAAGACCCGACAATTACTGATGACCACCCCTTAACCCCGACCGCGCCGATGGTTGACCCCCCCCCCCCCCCCTCCGGAGGGCGTTGCAGTATATCGCCGAAATACAGAGGCAGCTTGAATCTGAGCGAGATCTCCGCCGGGCCTTGTACAAAAAGTACCGGCGCGGTGTCTTAGCCGCCGAGGCCCTTGATTCGGCCATGCTCACGACCTTTTTTGGACTAGGGGTTGCAGGTGTGGGACTACTCACAACAATAATTCTAGCCCCTGCTGTATTGGCCATGGAAGCTGCGGCTATAACTTGCGGTGTCTTAAAATGCCGCCGGAAAATTCGTTATCCGCCGACTTCATGCAAAGGCCAAGAAACATAACGATATACGGCTGTTGGCTGAGGCCAAACTTAACAGCATCCGTGTACAGGTATCTACGGCATTATCTGATGGTGTTATTTCGGACGTAGAGTACAGGCAAGTCGTTCAGGAGCTCCAGAACTACTCTGATCTGAAGCAGGAGATACGCGCTAAGTCACGTAAGACATTCAACGCCGTAGAGATCGAAAAAAGCACGAAAAAACAGCTTATAGATCGCGGCCGAAAACTAGCTCGGCATGAGCCGAAAAAAGCTCTTTTCGATTGATGTTCTAGGGGTTAGGGTTGTTGCCTCATTGGCTCGGGCAGCAGGCGGTTTTCATAATACTGCCGGATGGGCTCGGGGTGATTCACCGAAGCGCACACGTCGTTGGTAAAGAGCTTCAGCACGAGCAGCCGGCCCGCGTTGACGCGTCTGTCTTTAAATATGCTGTGGGTGACTTCTTTGTAGCTTCGCAAGTCTTGCACCGTGCCGACTAACTTCGCCCAAATAGGCTGGCTGGTCGTTTCCATCGCGGGAGATCCCATAATTATTCATTGTATTCGCTGTATACCTAATAAGAAATTTCGATAGCCATCAGACCTTTCGCTGGGGGGCTGGGGCCTCCATTTTGTTCTGGGGAGGGCCCCAGGGGGAGGGTGTGCCAGAACCCTCCTTCCCTATACTACTAGCTTGAATCTGAGCGAGATCTCCCTCCAGCCTTGTACAAAAAGTACCGGCGCGGTATCTTGGCCACCGAGGCCCTTGATTCAGCCATGCTCACGGCCGGTTTGGGACTAGGGGTTGCCGGCGTGGGATTACTCACAACAATAATTGCAGCCCCTCCTGTCTTGGCCATGGAAGCTGCGGCCCTAGCTTGCGGTGCCTTAAATGTCGCCGGAAAATTCGTTAGCCGCCGACTTCACGCAAAGGCCAAGAAACATAACGATATACGGCTGTTGGCTGAGGCCAAACTTAACAGCATCCATACGCAGGTGTCTACGGCATTAGCGGATGATGTTTTTTCAGACGTAGAGTTCAGACAAATCGTCCAGGAGCTCAAGAACTACTCTGATCTGAAGCAGGAGATACGCGCCAAGTCTCGTAAGGCATTCAGCGCTGTAGAGATCGATGAAAGCACGAAAAAACAGCTTATAGATCACGGCCAAAAAATAGCCCGGCAAGAACTGAAAAACGTCCTTTTCGAATGATGTTCTGGGGAGGTGCCCAGGGGGAACTTGTTTTGGAATCCGAGCCACCCCCTGCTATGTCTCAAGAACCCCGGGGGTAAAAAAAAATCTACCCAGTGTGGGGCTCGAACCCATGGTCCAAAAAAGCAAAAGGCCTGGTTTATAGCTCAACCTGTTACCAATTAATCACCACCCTAACAGCGGGCTCCGGATTTTTTGCGCTAGCGACCCGCCGTTATGGGGTTAATTGGCGCTGACACATCCTACCACCAATGGGTCATCTACACCCCTTGGTAAGGTCTCTCTGCCTCCTAAACTGTCGAAAGTTGCAGAGATTCCTCAGAAGTGCGTAGAGCCCGACGTTATATGCAGGTAATGTATTCATATACTACACATATAGGAGACCAAATCCGGATTTGAGCTAGCAAACATCCCCTTATATACGCAGTATATGAATACACCCCTTACATACAGCGCCATTCACACCTCTGTCAGCCGATTGAACTATATCCCAGACCCACGGGACATGGGCTAAATTGGAAGGACTTTTCCGCATAAACACAATATCTCCAATCCTCCCAAAAAATACTGGATCTTATCAAACAAGCTGAAAAAGACTGCCACATTTATTTTTCATGAAAACCCGTAGTTGAAGCCCTATCCTTGGGAGAAAATCAGCTGAATCACCCTATTGTGCAACACATCTGGTTTACATATAGGCCATATGACTTATCTGTTAAATGCCAACTAGGTCGTCTCGTATCAAAGTGTGTATGTAGGCTAGACTTGTAAATAAACGCGTACGTCTTGGCTAGGGGGGCACCAAAGGGGGGGGGGGGGGGATTGTGCCCCTCTGGCTGTCTAGTTTTGGACAGGCGAGATGCGTTGTTTTTTAGCCCACCAGACCTGTTTTTTGGGGGATGAATACCTATAAACATGCCCCGCAAATAGCGATAGGAGTTTCAACGGCCTCACCGAGTGGTATGCTGGCACCCCTGCTGCTGTAATTGTCTCATGTAAAACGTCGTACGACAAATGTACGACAAAAAATGTCATACACCGCTTTGTGAAACTGGGCCCTGGTGTGAGTTAAATTTACCGTGTACTTACCTTGATCAATGATGTTCTCCGGACACTGATGTACAGAACCTCTCGATTCAAAGGAAAAGACAACTGTATAAGTAGCTCTTCTGCGAACGCCGCTTCCTTCTTAGCCCTGTTTAACCCTTCTTCAAGCCTGTATCCGGTATCTAAAGGAACTTAGTTCTACTGAACAAACAACAACCCCGTCCCCCGGAGTGAATAGAGTATACCAATTGTTAAAGGGGTCGCCTCAATCAGGCACTTCGCGCAGGTGTGTAACTTGTGAAAATCGGACACGTCAATTAATATACACGGCCCTGCATTCAACTCCTGCTAAGCAACGCATCAAACCTTTGACAAAGGCTTCGTGCGTGCAACAGTTTGATTCGTGAACTCTAGCTGTCAGATAAGACGGGCGATGAGTACTATACAGTCAATCTAACCCCTTCGGCAAACATCGTCAGTAATCTTCGACCACCTACGGCAATGGGTTTGTTCCAGCGGAAGCGGCGGACAGAACACCTAAACAGTATTCTGGTTTCATGTTTTTTTGTTTGTTTGGTTTTTTTCCAATTAAGATTTTACAGTCTCGCCAGTCTAAAGCGTTTTTTCTTGTTGCCTCTAGTGCAGGAGAAGTAACTCCCAGGGGTCAGCCAGGGAAAATTTTCGGCTATATGTATACAGAAAAGTTAAATGGAACAACACGAGTGAACTTGCCCTCTTGAAACTAAAATGTTACATGTACAACACGGTGATCATCACGTGGAGTGACTGAACTTACATGAGCTGCTTGTGTCAGACTAGTTTTATTAAGTATTACTGTTTCAATACTCTTCAAATGGGGTTCGTGTTTCCCCTAGGGCACTGCCCGTTTTCCTCCCATATGAAATATTCTTGAGTACAGCGTAAAACACCAATCAAAATTAAAAGTGTTAAATTCGTCAGATAACTATTGTGTGTGCAATCACTCCTTGTCATCTTTACAGAGTCAAATGTAACAATTTAGATTTAAGAGTATAACTTTTCATGCAAAACTGGAGGAAAAAGAACAAGAATTAAGTATTCAAACTTGTTGCCTGACTAAACGTTTGTCGTGAGTTTTTAAGCTGAGGTTGCTGTCACTTGGTTCCCTGATGTTGATCTATGGAAGAACCTGCTTTTCAAGATGAATATCTGATAAGGGGTCATCAACTAACAAGCGCATCAACCTTGTTTTTACAACTGCCCATATATAGGTTTTAACCTCAATATAAAAAAGCAGCAGGTAGTAGGAGCTTTGTTATAAGCAAAAACAATTTGTTGAGAACACAAATCAAAAAATCTAAAAAAAAAGAAGAAAAATTTATTTTCATTTGCAACGGTTGTTTTATCGCCAAACACGTGATCTGGTGTGTCCAAGCAGGGACAGGAAGTTTGTTTGCTTTAAAACATGAAAATATATGTACATTAGAAGAGTTTATAAAATGTGGTCATTTTAAATAACTATAAAAGCTGTGATGTATCCAAGCAGGGACAGGAAGTTTGTTTGCTTTAAAACGTAAAAATACATGTACATTAGAAGAGTTAAAATGTGGTTATTTTAAATAACTATAAAAGCTGTGCTTTACATTAAATGTACACTTGTTATTGGAATAACCCCGCCAAGTCAGATGTTTAAAGGGATACAGAATCGACGTTGACTGGCTGACAGTAGGGATAGGGTTTGCTGAGTTTAACCCGGTAGTCTTGGTCATGCTTGGATAAATGTGTCATTCCGGAAATTCAAACCCTGGACTTGCCTATCAGAACCGATTCCACATCTCCTTAAATGCATCGAGCCTAAAATACATACCAGCGTCCTACAGCTGGTCACAACACACAGCTTTGCTCAAAGCCGAAAACCAGTGAAGCTAACCACCGGTTTTATCAAGTGAAATATGGTTTGGGTATGGCGTTAGAACTCAGATCATTTAGATCAAATGAAATATACATATCGCTTTCCATAAGAGTGGTCTAAATAAGCAAGTAATGCATGTCTAACACATTCATTTGAATGTAAATATGTTGTTTATATCCAAACACATGCATTTCATCTGAATTATGATAATATTTATAAATCCTCATTTATAGCATTGTTACACAGACTATATGTACCAAAAGTTGATCCCAAATACCCACAATAAAAATAATTTTCAGGCATCAAAAAATGTTGATGACCACATTTACGACTAACTTTCCGTACTCTTTCATCTGAATTTTTTGTAATGTTTTCTCCACCTTTATGTCTACCGTTGTTTTCGGGGGTTTGTTAAGAAGAGTTTACAGCTAACGGTCAAAATAACATGCATCTAAAGAACTAATTTAAATAAAGTGTATACCTTTATTTATCTATTTATTTGAATGGTGTAGTACGCCGTACTCAAGAATATTTCACTTATACGGAGGCGGCCAGCATTATGGTGGGAGGAAACCGGACAGAGCCCGGAGGAAACCCACGTCCATCCGCAGGTTGCTGAAAGACGTTCACACGTACGCTCAGAGAGGAAGCCAGCATGAGGAAAGTGTATTAAAGAGATCGTAAGAGGGAAGGAAGGTCATCAACTTGCCGATCGTCCTGTGTGTTCCCCGGTGTATGACCAGTGTTCTCCCATTATATTGCTGGCTGCCGTTGCGAAAGGGAAATTTCTTGAGTGCGGCGTTAAACTCAAATAAATAAATAAATCAAAGAGATGATGTCATTGATTGCGGATTGACCGATGGGTTTCCACGCACAAGTTTGCTGACAACGAAACTCACCTGAAGACATCTGACAAAGATAAAACAACTCTTAAAAATTATTCATTATATAGTACTCATTCAAATGAGGAAGAGCGATCTTTATCAATAACAATATTATTCACAGCCCTGTTGCTCTGGATACAGAGCTTCAGGCTGTGGCCGTCCGTGTTTCGTTGTCTGAAACAATCACATTATGTTCAGTGTATATTCCTCCTAACATTTTGACTGCACAGTTGAATATTGTAAATGCAATTGCGGTGGAGATCACATGGCCTCCTCTATAGGAGTGTCCACTTTTTCTCAAGGAAAAACAGATAATAAATGTAAAAATTAAAAACAATATATCGTATGAGGAGGTCCGCAAATTAGTCTCGCCTTCTAATACTTCATTTGCCAATACGGTCAAGCGAGTAGCATCTGTGACTACTCAAACTTCCTTAACTTGGCTCGTTGGAAACGACAAGCCTACTCCTATTTCTGTGGAACCTTTTGTTCAGCCTACGCTAACTTCTTGCTGAACCCATACCACATAAAGTCAACAGATAAAACCAGTAAATAATACAGAAACTGAAAATCTTCAACCTAATCACTCAAAAAACAACAATAACGCAAAAACTCAGTCTGAGAGTAAACCTCAAAATTTTAAAAAATGAGATAAACCTAGCGGTCCCACAGAAAATTTTATTGAAATAACACAGCTAATTCAATCATAAAGTCCTATTACCCTTTGTCTTCAGGAAACTCACCAGAAGACTTCTGACAAAGATACAATAACGCTTAAAAATTACTTATTATACAATACTTATTCAAATGAAAAAGAGCGAGCTGCAGGCGTCTTCTAAAATAATATTATTTACAGCCCTGTTGCTCTGGATACAGAGTTTCAGGCTGTGGTCGTTCGTGTTTCATTGTCTGAAACAATCACATTATGTTCAGTGTATATTCCTCCTAACATATCTTTGTCAGCTTTACAGTTACATAATTGAAAAGAACAGTTACCTAAACTGTTTATAATACTGGGAGATTTTAATTCCCATGATAGACTTGTTTGGTTTCTTGAAACCAGCAAGCTTTTATCTAACTTTCAATGTGGTTTTCGTCAAGGTCGATCTACTTTAAATCACCTTGTTTGATTTGAAACTTTTATTCGTGATGGTTTTGTTAATAATGAACATGTGGTGCCCATATTTTTTGACCATGAAAAGGCCTATGACACCACATGGAAATATGGTATTTTAATAGACCTCACGGGTCTTAAAGGGCGATTACCTGTATTTATATCACAATTTTTATCTGATCGTTAGTTTAAGGTACGGGTTGGGTCCACTCTTTCTGACTTGTATGAGCAGGAAATGGGTGTACCCGAGGGCAGCATTCTATCACCAACTCTGTTCAGCATAAAAATAAATAGCCTAGCAAAAACATTAACATCGGGCACACAGGGTTCTTTATACGTGGATGATTTCCTTATATGCTACCGAGCTAAGAATATGAATAATATCGAACGTCAGTTGCAGCTTTGTCCTAACAAAATCGAGAAATGGGCAACTGAAAACGGTTTTAGATTTCCAACATCTAAAACCGTCGGTATGCATTTTTGTAACAAACGGAAACTTCATCTTGATCCCGAGCTTAATTTTTGTGGTGAACAGATTAAAAATGTTGGAGAAACTAAATTTTTAGGTATAATATTTGATAGTAAACTATCTTTTATACCTCATATAAAAAAGCTTAAAGCTAAATGTACAAAGGCTCTCGATATAATCAAGGCGGTGTCTAGCACCGACTGGGGTGCTGACCGATCAGTTTTACTTAATTTATATCGTTCTCTGGTGAGGTCTAAATTGGACTATGGATCCATCATTTACGGTTCGCTAGGAAGTCGCATATTAAAATGTTGGATCCTGTCTATCATCAAGGTTTGAGGCTCAGCCTTGGTGCTTTTAGAACCTCACCAGTAGAAAGTTTATACGTGAAGGCTAATGAACCTTCTTTATATAACCGACGTATTAAACTTAGCCTTCAATATGCCACAAAGATTAAAGCTCATCCAACAAACCCGGCCTACGACTGTGTTTTCAATCCATTATATGTAGACAAATATATTAAATGTCCTAACAAGATCCCTTCGTTCGGTCTTCGCATACGGGACCATATTGTGGGAGCTAACATCAAGCTGGAGGATATAGCCTCGGTGTCTTTTCCGGAATCTCCTCCATGGCTTTTTCCACAAACTAAACTAATATTTGATCTACGTAAATATAATAAATCAAACACAAATCCTCTTATAATTCAGCAAAGTTTTGCTGAAATCAAGGCTGATTATATGGATTATAAATTTATATATACTGACGGGTCAAAGGATGGGGACAGGGTTGAGGCTGCTGATGTCTTAGAGCAGCGGGTCACTTCCCTTCGTCTGCCACCTTCAGCTTCTATCTTTTCTGCAGAGGCCAGCGCTATACTCCTGGCCTTATCATATGATCCTCTGGGCATGCCCAAAGAGCAGTGATATGTAGCGACTCGCTGTCTTGTCTTTTGGCGATTCAGAATAATAAATTTAAAAATCCATTGATACGTGAGATAATAGCCAAACATCAAAAACTAACTAAAAGAGGTAAAGATATTATATTCTGTTGGATACCAAGTCACACTGGGATCCATGGAAACACAGTCATGGACAGGGAAGCGAAAGCTGCCCTATATAAATCTGTATCTCGGGTTAAAATCCCTTATACTGACGTGAAGTCTAATATTTTTAAATACATGTATATTCGTCGCCTTTGGCAGGGTGAATGGCACTTGCAGATCCATAATAAACTGCATGCCATTCATCCTGCCATTGGCTACAATGCCTATACTTGTCTAATGTCTCGCAGAGATCAAGTAGTTTTAACGAGGTGTCGTGTTGGGCATTCTCATCTGACACACAATTTCATCTTAGATGGGAGCAGTGCTCCCGAGTGTGTTGGATGTGATGCTGAATACGGCATCAAACATATTTTGGTTCACTGTGTAGACTTTGCCCATGTTCGGCAAAGGTTATACACGGTCAGCTGGCGATGCTGTCATAAATTATTTGAAGGCCATAGGCCTATACCATAAAATATAAATTTTAATTGTCATAAATATCCAGAGATAAACAGTTATATATATATATAGATTTATACATGTACTATAACCCTGGTTTTCGATTTTTAACTCTTATTTTTCTTTTATACGATTTTAATCATGTCTGTACTTTTTGTTTTACTTTTGATGTTCATATTATCATATCGAAAACCTTAACTGTCTCGCGTTTTCACCTTGTTCTCGCCACTATATGGCTGAAATATTGCCGATGTGGCGTTAAGCCATAGTCATTCATTCAGTCATTCTTAGTATATTGCTTTTTATTTATGTAACTTCTATGGAAAGGGGAGGTAACGTATGGTTTAGTGTGATAATAGCGTTAATTGCGTGGGCGCAAATCAAAGTTTCAGAATTTTAGCCGAATTGAATACCTAGAAAGTTAGTTGGGCACAATTCCTTTTCCTTATTGTCGTATACATTGCCAACTTCATCCACAACCGATGGAATCCAGTTATACACGAGCGTTGGTCGACGGGCTCACGGGTGTGAAAAATGTGGCGCTATATACGGGTTTCTTGAAGAACTTGGCTAAGCAATGAAGAATGTTTTCCCACGCTGACCAAGCCGGATTCACCTATGTAGCAGAACTATTTTACCGAGAGGTTGCTGTGCAACCACAGTATAATGAGTGAGTGAGTGCTTGGGGTTTAACGCCGTACTCAACAATTTTTCAGTCATATGATGACGAAGGAATCATTAGGGTGCATGAACGTGTAATGTGCTTCCTTGTTGCACCGTGCATGTACGTGTAATGTGCTTCCTTGTTGCACCGCTCTTTTATTTAGTGCTGCTTCACTGAGACGACTTACCGAAGGCAAGCAAGCCGCCCCGCCCGAGCCATTATACTGATACGGGTCAACCACTCATTGCACTATCCCCTTCTTGCTGAACGCCAAGCGAGGAAGTTACAACTTCCTCTTTTAAAGTCTTAGGTGTGACTCGATCAAGGATTAATCCTGGATCTACCGGTTCCGAGGCGGACGCTCTACCAACTGTGCTATCCGGGCCGGTCGCAGTATAATGTCCCAAGAGCCTCCCACCAATACGATCATTGCGAGTCGGCTAATTCTGGCTTCCTCTTCAGTCGTCCGTGGGAAGGTCTGAAAGCAGCCTGCGGATGGTCGTGGGTTTCCCCCAGCCTTCGTTCAGTTTCGTCCAACCATAATGCTGACCGCGGTCGTGTAAGTGGAATATTCTTGAGTACAGCGTAAACCAACAATGAAATATATAAATAAGTAATAAGGAATAAAGCTTGAAAGAAAATCATTTTTAAAACCGACCACTTCAAAAGACGACGATTGGCTAAAAAAGGTTTAAACATTATTTCCAGAGCATGAAAAATGATTTTAAAGCGTTTAAAATCATTTCCAAAGCTTTTAACATGACAATTTTCTGTATGCTCAAAATATTTTCGGATCTTTAAAATGTACAAAACAGTGAAGTACGTAAACCCTGATATTTTTATGGTGGTATAAAAAGTTAAACTCATGTCGGTATTTATTGTTTGTTCAGTGTGTTTTATTTGGATTATTGCAACTCGTTCCGTTCATCAGAAACGCCATATACAAATAAGCGACCTGTAAAAGGGAACCGCCATGTTTACCTAGCTAAACACATCTGGTGATAATAAATTCAGCTAGGTTCGGTCAGGACGTCTTAAAATCTATCTGAACTGTGCCCACTCCTTGATTGTGAGAGACCTTATTTTCCCTCTCCTCCCTGTCTTCCTCTCTGGCCACGACGTCCTCCTGGTCCCCTCCTGCCAGGTCTTCCACGACGTCCTCCTGGTCCCCTCCTACCGGGTGCTCCTCGGTTTCCTCCCTGTCCTCTCCTGCCGTGTCCTCCCCTGCCTCCGCCATGTTGTCTGCGCCCTCCCCTACCGCCACCGTTAACGTTTGGTTGAATTTTAAAGACGTAGATGTTTCCCAACTGAGCTCCAAGTTCAGCCGCCCTGTAATTTGGCGGAGCGTGGAAAACTCGTGGGGTTGGTTGAGACGCAAAATCAGTGGCACCCCCTGTCGGGTCGCTCGCCTGTCCGCAGAGAGCGTCACGTGACACGCGGATGGCCGTCTGGTACTCATCAGTGTTGCCACTTTTAGCGCTAGTCCACTGATTGACGTGCCAAATCTTTGTCAGTTTGGCATAGGCTCTTTTCGTCTTTCTTGGCGTGTTTCTCTGCCAGTTAACTACTTCTAACGTGGTATTGGGAAAGTGAGGATTGGCCACTCTGTTGATGACGGTGAAAGCTATCCCTGTTTTTTCTTCATCAGTCAGGTCTTTGCCATAAGTGAACACCACTTGGCCAACAGCTTCAATCTCCGCCTCTGTCGCCGTACAGTCAGAAACGACACTGAAACGAGAAGCAATTCATTATCTGAAGTAATCATTTAACTTATCATAAAATGAAGCAATTAAGGTTTTTCTATGCATTAATCACATTGAATAATGTATAATGTATAGAAAGGCCTTCGGCTCGGACGATGTAAACCTACAGCCAAAAATCGCACGAAAGTAGGAAACCATGTATTTGAGCATATATTTGATTCAGGGTTTTACGTCGTGCTTAAAATATAGCAGGTCCGCAATGGTGGTCATTTCTTTAGTTGGAAAAAAGTGGCAAGAGTTTTGGGTCTCTCCTCCCCCTCCACCTCCGCCTCCCCATTATGTCCATGTGTCTTTATGTCGAAAATCTATTTCTTTGCGATCGAAGTGCCGTTATTAGGCTACAATTTTTAGCACCTCAGCCTGGCACAATTCGGAGAAAAACAAGATAGGCCTGCACAGATGACAAGTGGTTTTGGTTGAATTTTTTATCCAGTGACCTAAACTCTTTTTTAAGGAATTTAAAATATTAAATATTCTAATTTAATTTTAGTGCATACCTTTCATATGGAGATGAATGGGTATAGTATTTTGATTGTTTGACTTTCGAAACATTGTAAAATTTCTAGGATGAGTGGATACCCTGTTTACAGACACACCCAATTTGCATCTTCTTAGATTAAAAAAAAAAAGTTTGCCGGAAGATCATCCAATCCTCCCAGGGTCAATCCTGGGTCGAGTCACACCTAAGACCTTAAAAAAAGGAAGTTTTATCTTCCTCGTTTGTAGTTCAGCATGAAGTGGATAGTGCAACGACTGGTTTACCCGTATCAGTATAATGGCTCTGGCGGGCGGATTACTTGCCTTCGGTAAGGCGTCTCAATGAAGGAACAATAGATGAAAGAGAGGTGGAAATCCGTCCTGTGTCAAGAAGTCACATTATACGCACTCTAAGGACTCCTTCGTCGTCATCATATGACTGAAAAATTGTTAACCACAACGTTAAAACCCCATGCACTCACTCACTCATTCACTCACTTACTCACTCACTCACTCAGTCACTCTCCCAGGCTGGTTTAAAATCACTTGGAACAGCTTCTGGAAGCAATCGACTTCGTGAGGGGGAAAGATATGTTCTGGAAGAAGGAGAGGATAAATCGAGAGAGATGACTTACACGTCGCTGGACACGGTGACCACCAGACACAGAAGGACGACAACCAGAGGCCTCATCTACAACAGAATATACTAAACGTCTTCAAAACAATGACACAGTGGTAAATAGACAGGTAATTTACATTTCTGAGTACATGTCTCTTTTGAACTTCCCTGCCGGAAGGAAGCACAAGAAAGAAGGCTGGATAATGTTAGGTCACCTCGTTGGGAGAAAGTCTGTTTTTTCTTTTTTACTTGTGGTGGTGCTACAGTGGATGATTCCTTTCAGTCAAACCTATTAATGTGTAGTTCATTCAATTCTTTAAAGTATTTTTTATTATTTTTATTATTTTTATTATTTGATTGGTGTTTTACGCCGTACTTAAGAATATTTCACTTATACGACGGCGGCCAGCATTGTGGTGGGTGGAAACCGGGCACAGTCCGGGTTAAACCCACGACCATCCGCAGGTTGCTGGCAGATCTTCCCACTTATGGCCAGAGAGGAAGCCAGCATAAGCTGGACTTGAACTCACAGCGACCGCATTGGTGAGAGGCTCCTGGGTCATTACGCTGCGCTAGCACAGAGATCAAGACCAGAGAAACGACGATAGCGTGATAACTGGCAAATGGTCACACGTAACTATTGAAATATGGCTTTTTGTCAATTTACTCCATTTAGAGGTTTATTCTAACTGTTCGTGTGAATGTCTAAATAGTACATGTAGTAAATTACGCAAAAAAATATGCAGTGATTTTAACGATAAAGTTCACAACAAACGTCCCATGAACGAGTCACAGAGGCAGGTTTCGATCTCTTGGAGTTGAAGTTGCGATTAGGAGTTTTGACACACTCACCAATCCGAAAAAAGAAGAGTAGTGGAGGAGGCTGGGAGAACAGGATTACACACCGGCCGTTAGTATGTCACGAAACAGTTTACACTCAAAAAATTAACCGAAACTGTGTTGTATAAATGATGCCAGAATATGTATATTATGTCAGTTCTACATAATATTCTGTTAATCTATTGGATCTTTATGTTGAATTAAGATAAAATGTGTGTTATATTTAACAGAGTAATCTGCTACAATACCAGAATACATTCTAGCATCACACACACAGATTGTTAAAGTAACAAATTAAGTTTTTGAGTGTAGGGCCAGCTCGTCAATTTTCGCCGAACTTATGAGTGTGCAGATTATGTGGTTTTGAACAGTCTACTTATAAAACCAGGTTGAATTGCCAAAGTTTCACCTGATAAAAAAATGTAAACTCAAAAAAATTGTCAAGGGTTTATTTTTATACTGTATATAATAAATATGCAAACCTACATTACGGTCTGCAACTGAAGTAGATTCAACATGGCGGCTACTATGACGGCTTAAATCCGGTAAGGGATTATTATAGGGAAGACAAGATGATGATGATGACGACGATGATTTGACGATGATTTTAGCAAATAAGAAGGCAAGTATTACAGAATTCCTGCTAACGAGGTCGATCGATGAAGGTGTTAAACTATTTATCTATCAATAAATCAGGAGTATTATTGATGGCGCCCTTCTATACAAAGAATGTAGAGTTGTGATATCACCACTGGTCTGTTGTGAAAGCGTCAAGCCGCGTGTTACCAAATCCTCACCCACAGCTGTTGTTTTGATCCCTAATCTGATCAATTATGTCGATGATTTTGTGTAACACCCTTTGCTCTGAAAATAACGACAATGACAAAGACTTCATTCGATTTTCATAGTCACTCTATATGCAAACTTGGTCATTGATATTGTTATGTATGACTATTTAACGTTTTCATGTACTGTTAGTCTGCGGACCTTTGTGTTGTATGTTATAAGCATAACAGGCCCTGTTATATATGTACAGCGCGGACCTGGCCGAAAGCACCTTGTTCAATGCTCTGTTTATTTAACTGGCTGTACATTGGCTGTTAATTCTTTGTCTAAAAATAGTTGAGTCCACCTGGAGCGTATATAAGCCGTGTTTTCTGTGCAGAGAGGAGGTATTTTTGCTGCATCCACTGGGAGCCAGGAGAGTGTGAGACGCTCTCGTATCGAGTCCATTATTTTGATATGAGCTGGTGATGCCAGTTTCATTTGGGAGGACAGTTTTTTTTATGCCGGCACCGTTTGTGTACCACAGTAGTACTGATGTCTGGTTTATGTGAATTTCTGCGGAAGTCACGTTTATTGGTGTTCGGATCTTGATTATGATTATACAGTGTGAACTGTGTAATTTGTTTAACACGCTGACCTCACCTGACCGACAAGGTCGTCAAGGACTCTAAACTGAAGTTTTCAGTTCTGCCAAGGACGTTCGTTCTGCCACAAGGTGACATTACTCTACGTCTCTGAACGGCTCGTTTGTGAGTTTCTGCGGGAGCTGACTGTTCTAAAAGTGGATTATACCTCCATGTCTGTGTTTACCCTGTGTTGTGCTCTGCGGGTGTGACGTCATTCAAAGGCTTGACTGTTCCAGTTCTGTGTAACCTGTGTACTGTGTTCGTGTTCGCTATCCTAGCGAAGTACCTGTCTAGGACAATTTGTGACTTGTGTGAATTGTGTGTTTATCCCATGGTCTTTACGTTGGATTTCCTGGAATACATTCCTTGGGATGCAAAGGTGAACTGGAAACTTGTAAAGACCGGTAATACTGATGTGTATGTTGTTGTTGTTGTTGAACTGTCTGTAAAACTGTACGTCTCATTTTATATATAAAGCATTGTTTACATTGTAATATTGAGTCACTGAGTCTGTTTTCTGTTGCCGTTTTCAATACCGTAACAATATGTTAATATGTGGGCTTCTCTAAGCCCTATCCTTTGGCTATGCGAAGCAATTTTGCCAGTAATCAGAACTCCTGAAATTGATCTTATTCGCATCGGCTGGTAAATGTGTGTAAGTGCAAGCTGTGAACTGGTGCACAGTACGTATACATATGTGGTTAAAGCTATTGTCTTTCTGTCGTTAGTTCACCCAGATTCAGAAATTGTCAAGAGTGCGTACGAAGGTTTGCCAGCAAGCTGCCGATGGTCGTGAGTTTTCGCCCGGCCTCTGTTCCGTTTCTTCTAACCATAATGCTGGCCGCCGTCGTATAAGTGAAATATTTTGAGTAGGGCGTAAAACACTAATGAAATAAAAAAATAAATTGTCAAGACTTCCCAGCTTCAGTTGTTCTAATGGTGTAAGGTGGGTTTGTTATTTGTTACTATTTAGTCATTTACACGAACAATTAGATTAAAACCCGAATTGAGGTCCACAAAAAGACATGTGCATGTAAATATGCTTGGGGTTTCACATCGTACTTTACAATTTTTCAGTCATTTGAATAAAAAGTCATGTGTTTGTATATTAATGCGCAGTGGATGTCAGGTGTATGGGGCACAGCAGAACAGGCGTGGACTGGATTCGAAACCCCAACCTCATGCGTCAGTTAATATAAAATACTACAGCAGTGCGAGTAAAACCAGAGCATCGACGATAGCGTGATCGTTGGCAAAAGGTCAAATACGGACTTCTATACTTATCGCCTGCTAGGTCATATGAGGCGAAATGCCAATTACTTTCTGTTTGTAATAAACAACATGGCATTTATCTTCTGTCTATCCTAATGAGGCCACAACGAATGTGCTTTGCAGCTGATTACAAGAAAATCCACTCCATGCACAGTGCCGTACCTGTCCTAAGTTTGGTTTTTATATCACGTATATAACTAATATTCAGGTGCCCCGTGTTGTCATGTTATTTGCCAGGGTATGACTCAATTTCACGCATTCGCCCTGACCCAGTTGTAACGAGGGGTGTCATTCAAGTAAACGATTATGCCCATTGTAAAAGTTAGTTATACGACCATACCACTGACAACAAGCATTTGTAAACCTGAAGATCTACCTGGTTCTTTCCAGTTCAAGCCGGACTGCTGATTTTTAATGAGCAATGTTCATGGCACGCCACTGAGGCAGTAAAACGCTATTGAAACCCTAGGTATACACGACATTCCACTTAGGCTCCCTTAGAGCAAGTGTCATATACGCATGTATCTGTATAAATATTTATGATAAATACCGATACAAATTATATATGGCGATACGTGTTGTATTTGATTTGCGTTTTATGCCATTACTAAGTGGGGTGTTACGTAATATGTAGTGGCGGGTGGTTTTCATGGTTCCAAGACGAAAACGAACACTGTGTCCGTGCCTGTGAAACGACTGTATAGCCGTATTTGATTTCCTTAATAGCGAGAATCGCCGTGTCTGCCTGTATGTTGGTGTGTATGGTGCAACGTAAATGTACGTCAGTTTGGTCCTTAAACTACTGACGGGGACAGTGCAACGACCGGTTGACGCGTATGAGTATAATGGCTCAGGCGGGACAGATTACTTGCCTTAGGTGAGGCGTCTCAGTGAAGCAGCACCAGTTAAAAGATCGGTGGAAATCCGTCCTGCAACAAGGAGGCACATTACATGTACTCTAAGCATTCCTGCGTCGTCATATGACTGAACAGTTGTTAAGTACGACGTTAAACCCCAAGCACTCACTCACTCACTCGTTGAACTACTGTACATGGTGTAAACAATATCCAAAGTTCGAGGAATCATTTTTCGAACTCTCAGTGAAATTCGACTTCTGATAAAATCAAAATAAGGGGTAAACACTTTGAGGCAAAGTACTGAAGTTATAATAGTTCTTAACACGCGTCTTCCGCCCAATTAAAATATTGAGATAGGTAGCTCAATCAAACAATAAACAAACCGAACAGGTGATTCCTTGGGGCAGGCCTACATTACGGTCTGCCATTCTGAAACCCAGACCCCCATTACCTATATTTTTTGCCCTAAAGTTTATCTAGAGTATGTATATCCTCTGTTACAACCTAGTTCGATCTCCAGCAAAGCACTTTATCCTTAAATATGGACTGTTACATTTCAGAATACAGTGAGCTAGCTGACACGCTTATATCGTCTGTGCGTTCGTTACCTGCCTTACTACTTGCATTCACCGGAACACCGTTGTTTCAGAAGTATAGTCAAGCGTACTGTACGGCTTAAAACAGCAGCCCAATTAACACTGTATGTATGTACAGTACTTTGATGGTGCATTCACCGGAACACCGTCGTTTCAGAAGTATAGTCAGGCGTACTGTACGGCTTAAAACAGCAGCCCAATTAATACTGTATATATGTGCAGTACTTCGATGGTGTCATTCTTGGTTCTTTTCGAACTCTATACTGTAATTTGTCATATTAACATATTTACTTCACTGCTACTAAAACGCCATCTTCATGCAGCTTATCCGATATAGCAGCTTTATCCTGCCTTTTCACTAAATACAGTGTAGTCATTTCGTGAAAGAAAGTGTTTATTTCTCGCTCGTCTTAGTGGGTGGACGTTAAAATGATCATGCTGATATATTTATTTATTTATTTTATTAGTGTTTTACGCCGGAATATTTCAATTAGACGACCGCGTCTAGCATAATGGAGGAAGAACACGTAGTAGAGCCTGGGGGAACTCATGATCACGTTTATAAAGTAAATTCTATTAGTATTCGATTAGAACAATAATTTTGGTAGGAGTGTGCTTGTGATTTTGTGGTAGCATTCATATCAGTCTGCAGTATAGGGTTCACATCTGTCAGCAGTACAGGGTTCACATCTGTCTGCAGTACAGGGTTCACATCTGTCTGCAGTACAGGGTTCACATCTGCCTGCAGTACGGGGTTTACATCTGCCTGCAGTACGGGGTTCACATTTGCCTGCAGTACAGGGCCCACGTTTACAAAGATGTACACGTACGACAATCGTACATCTACGATAAAGGTAGGGTAATTGTCACGTGTAAAACATCGTACGGCAAATGTACGACAAAAATGTCATACACCGCTTTGGGAAACTGGGCCCTGGTGTGAGTTAAATTTACCGTGTACTTACCTTGATCAATGATGTTCGTCGGACACTGATGTACAGAGCCTCTTGATTCAAAGGAAAAGTAACTGTATAAGTAGCTCTCCTGCGAACGCCGCTTCCTTCTAAGCCCTGTTTAACCCTCCTTTAAGCCTGTATCCGGTATCTAAAGGAACTTAGTTCTACTTAACAAACAACAACCCCGTCCCCCGGAGTGAATAGAGTATACCAATTGTTAAAGGGGTCGCTTCGATCAGGCACTTCGCGCAGGTATGACTTGTGAAAATCGGACACGTCAATTAATATACACGGCCCTACATTTAACTCCTGCTAAGCGACGCGTCAAACCTTTGACAAAGGCTTCGTGCGTGCAACAGTTTGATTCGTGAACTCTAGCTGTCAGATAAGACGGGCGATGAGTACTACACAGTCAATCTAATCCCTTCGGCAAACATCGTCGGTAATCTTCGACCACCTACGGAAACCGGTTTGTTCCAGCGGAAGCGGCGGACTGTAACACCTGAACAGTATTCTGGTTTCATGTTTTTTTTGTTTCTTTGGTTTTTTTTTTCAATGGAGATTTTACAGTCTCACCAGTCTAAAGCGTTTTTTTCTTGTTGCCTCTAGTGCAGGAGAAGTAACTCCCAGGGGTCAGCCAAGGAAAATTTTCGGCTGAAAACAATAAGTTGTTTGAGACAAGCACTAAGCTTTCCAGTATGACCAGTCGAATACATCCAGTCAGTATATAACTGAAATTTGATTTTATTTACCGGCTGTTAAGAGAGATAACTATTTTCTTCTGTTGCAGCCAGATTAAATTTGCGTGTTTCAGTCCACTGCTACATGTACGTTCAAATTTCACACATAGATGTAAAACATGTATACAGATATACAGAAAGGTTAAATGGAACAACACGAGTGAACTTGCCCTCTTGAAACTAAAGTGTTACATTTACAACACGGTGATCATCACGTGGAGTGACTGAACTTGCATGAGCTGCTTGTGTCAGACTAGTTTTATTAAGTATTACTGTTTCAATACTCTTCAAATGGGGTTCGTGTTTCCCCTAGGGCACTGCCCGTTTTCCTCCCACCGTAGTCCTGACCGCCGTCGTATAGGTGAAATATTCTTGAGTACAGCGTAAAACACCAATCAAAATTAAAAGTGTTAAATTCATCAGGTAACTATTGTGTGTGCAATCACTCCTTGTCATCTTTACAGAGTCAAATGTAACAATTTAGATTTAAGAGTATAACTTTTCATGCAAAACTGGAGGAAAAAGAACAAGAATTAAGTATTCAAACTTGCTGCCTGACTAAACGTTTGTCGTGAGTTTTTAAGCTGAGGTTGATGTCACTTGGTTCCCTGATGTTGATTTATTGAAGAATCTGCTTTTCAAGATGAATATCTGAGAAGGGGTCATCCAGTAACAAACGCATCAACCTTGTCTTTACAACTGCCCATATATAGGTTTTAACCTCAATATAAAAAAAAAAAAACAGCAGCAGGTAGTATTGGCTTTGTTATAAGCAAAAACATATTGTTGAGAACACAAATCAAAAAATCTAAAAAAAAGAAAGATTTATTTTCATTTGAAAGGTTGTTTTATCGCCAAACACGTAATCTGGTGTGTCCAAGCAGGGACAGGAAGTTTGTTTGCTTTAAAACATGAAAATATATGTACATTAGAAGAGTTTATAAAATGTGGTCATTTTAAATAACTATAAAAGCTGTGGTGCATCCAAGCAGGGACAGGAAGTTTGTTTGCTTTTAAACGTAAAAATATATGTACATTAGAAGAGTTTATAAAATGTGGTTATTTTAAATGCTTCACATCAAATGCACACGTGTTATTGTAAAAACCCTGCCAAGTCAGATGTTTAAAGGGATACAGAATCGACGTTGATTGGCTGACAGTAGGGATAGGGTTTGCTGAGCTTAACCCGGCAGTCTTGGTCATGCTTGGATAAATGTGTCATTCCTGAAATTCAAACCCTGGACTTGCCTATCAGAACCGATTCCGCATCTCCTTAAATGGATCGAGCCTAAAATACATACCAGCGTCCTACAGCTGGTCACCGAACTCACAACGGGGTATCAATGTCACCCTCAAGCCCAGGCATCTCCGGTCCAAGCTTGACTGATTAGTGGTAACATTTTTTCAAAAGATCAAGCGACACAACACACAGCTTTGCTCAAAGCCGAAAACCAGTGAAGCTAACCACCGGTTTTATCAAGTGAAATATGGTTTGGGTATGGCGTTAGAACTCAGATCATTTAGATCAAATGAAATATACATATCACTTTTCATAAGAGTGGTCTAAATAAGCAAGTAATGCATGCCTAACACATTCATTTGAATGTAAATGTGTTGTTTGTTAAGAAGAGTTTACAGATAACGGTCAAAATAACATGCATCTAAAGAACTAATTTACATAAAGTGTATACCTTTATTTATCTATTTATTTGAATGGTGTATTACGCCGTACTCAAGAATATTTCACTTATACGGAGGCGGCCAGCATTATGGTGGGAGGAAACCGGACAGAGCCCGGAGGAAACCCACGTCCATCCGCAGGTTGCTGAAAGACGTTCACTCGTACGCTCGGAGAGGAAGCCAGCATGAGGAAAGTGTATTAAAGAGATCGTAAGAGGGAAGGGAGGTCATCAACTTGCCGATCGTCCTGTGTGTTCCCCGGTATATGACCAGTGTTCTCCCATTATAATGCTGGCTACCGTTGCGAAAGGGAAATTTCTTGAGTGCGGCGTAAAACTTAAATAAATAAATAAATCAAAGAGATGATGTCATTGATTGCGGATTGACCGATGGGTTTTCACGCACAAGTTTGCTGACAACGAAACTCACCTGAAGACATCTGAGAAAGATAAAATAACTCTTAAAAATTATTCATTATATAGTACTCATTCAAATGAAGAAGAGCGAGCTGCAGGCGGCTCCTCGATCTTTATCAATAACAATATTATTCACAGCCCTGTTGCTCTGGATACAGAGCTTCAGGCTGTGGCCGTCCGTGTTTCGTTGTCTGAAACAATCACATTATGTTCAGTGTATATTCCTCCTAACATTTTGACTGCACAGTTGAATATTGCAAATGCAATTGCTGTGGAGATCACATGGCCTCCTCTAGAGGAGTGTCCACTTTTTCTCAAAAAAAAAAAAACAGATAATAAATGTAAAAACTAAAAACAATATATCGTATGAGGAGGTCCGAAAATTAGTCTCGCCTTCTAATACTTCATTTGCTAATACGGTCAAGCGAGTAGCATCTGTGACTACTCAAACTTCCTTAACTTGGCTCGTTGGAAACGACAAGCCTACTCCTATTTCTGTGGAACCTTTTGTTCAGCCTACGCTAACTTCTTGCTGAACCCAAACCACATAAAGTCAACAGATAAAACCAGTAAATAATACAGAAACTGAAAATCTTCAACCTAATCACTCAAAAAACAATAATAACGCAAAAACTCAGTCTGAGAGTAAACCTCAAAATTTTAAAAAATGAGATAAACCTAGCGGTCCCACAGAAAATTTTATTGAAATAACACACCTAATTCAATCATAAAATCCTATTACCCTTTGTCTTCAGGAAACTCACCAGAAGACTTCTGACAAAGATACAATAACGCTTAAAAATTACTTATTATACAGTACTTATTCAAATGAAAAAGAGCGAGCTGCAGGCGTCTTCTAAAATAATATTATTTACAGCCCTGTTGCTCTGGATACAGAGTTTCAGGCTGTGGCCGTTCGTGTTTCATTGTATGAAACAATCACATTATGTTCAGTGTATCTTCCTCTTAACATATCTTTGTCAGCTTTACAGTTACATAATTGAAAAGAACAGTTACCTAAACCGTTTATAATACTGGGAGATTTTAATTCCCATATCCCCCTATGGGGCAGTAATAACATAAATAATAAGGGCAATATAGTTGAAGACTTCTTATCGAAGGAGGAACTGTGTTATTTCAATGATGGTTCTAATACCTATTTACATCTGGGTAATGGCATTTATTCTGCTATCGATCTCACTATCACAGATCCATCACTTCTCCCGGATTTTTCTTGGAAGGTGCATGACGATCTTTGTGGTAGTGACCATTTCCCTGTAATCCCAGAGCATATCACTTCTAATTCTTTAGAACGTGTAGCTAGGTGGAAATTCGCTAAAGCAGATTGGATCGCATTTGAGATGTTTTGTGAGGCTGATATCACCTCAGAGGCTCTCAATGCAGCAGATGATCATATATTAAAATTTAATGAGCTTGTTTTACAAGCGGCTGACAGAACTATCCCTAAGACCTCGACCCATCCAAAATCCAAAAGTAAACCCTGGTATGATAAGGACTGTCGCAAAGCAATTAAGGACCGCAAAAAGGCCGAGCGAAATTTTAATATATGTCCTAATCATAATAACTTAAACCAGGTTCGTATTTTTCGAGCTAAGGCTCGTCGATTACTCAAGTCCAAGAGACGATCTTGTTGGCAGAACTTTGTTTCGGGCATTACGTCAAAAACACCCATGCGTAAGGTCTGGAACATGGTTCAGAAACTTAAGGGCCAAAATAATAAAGCAAAAGTTCAGCATTTAAAAGATGGCGATAATACATTAACCTCTCCATCTGATATAGCCAATAAATTAGCTGAAACAATTTCAAAATCTTCTTCTGAGAACTATTCTAAAGAATTTCAGCATATTAAAAACCAGAAGGAGAAAACAAAATTGCGTTTTTCTTCTAAGAATTTAGAAGATTATAATCGTCCGTTTAATATTGAGGAACTTAAGACTGCATTAAAAAAGGCCCACGATACTGCTTGTGGTCCCGATAATGTATATTATAAGTTTCTGAACCATTTACCACCTGAACCACTGGAGACTCTCTTGGATTTGCTTAATGATATTTGGACAACTGGTAATTTTTCACCATCATGGAGGGAGGCGTGTATTATCCCGGTCCCTAAACCGGGTAAGGATCATACTGATCCAAATAATTACCGTCCCATAGCTCTTACCAGCTGTGTCTGTAAGACTATGGAACGGATGATTAATGATAGACTTGTTTGGTTTCTTGAAACCAATAAGCTTTTATCTAACAATCAATGTGGTTTTCGTCAAGGTCGATCTACTTTAAATCACCTTGTTCGATTTGAAACTTTTATTCGTGATGGTTGTGTTAATAATGAACATGTGGTGCCCATATTTTTTGACCATGAAAAGGCCTACGACACCACATGGAAATATGGTATTTTAAAAGACCTCACGTGTCTTAAAGGCCGATTACCTGTATTTATATCAGAATTTTTATCTGATCGTTAGTTTAGGGTACGGGTTGGGTCCACTCTTTCTGACTCGTATGAGCAGGAAATGGGTGTACCCCAGTTCAGCATTCTATCACCAAATCTGTTCAGCATAAAAATAAATATCCTAGCAAAAACATTAACATCTGGCACACAGGGTTCTTTATACGTGGATGATTTCCTTATATGCTACCGAGCTAAGAATATGAATAATATCGAACGTCAGTTGCAGCTTTGTCCTAACAAAATCGAGAAATGGGCAACTGAAAACGGTTTTAGATTTCCAACATCTAAAACCGTCGGTATGCATTTTTGTAACAAACGGAAACTTCATCTTGATCTCGAGCTTAATTTTTGTGGTGAACAGATTAAAATTGTTGGAGAAACTAAATTTTTAGGTATAATATTTGATAGTAAACTATCTTTTATACCTCATATAAAAATGCTTAAAGCTAAATGTACAAAGGCTCTCGATATAATTAAGGTGGTGTGTAGCACCGACTGGGGTGCTGACCGATCAGTTTTACTTAATTTATATCGTTCTCTGGTGAGGTCTAAATTGGACTATGGATCCATCATTTACGGTTCGCTAGGAAGTCGTATATTAAAATGTTGGATCCTGTCTATCATCAAGGTTTGAGGCTCAGCCTTGGTGCTTTTAGAACCTCACCAGTAGAGGGTTTATACGTAGAGGCTAACGAGCCTTCTTTATATAACCGACGTATTAAACTTAGCCTTCAATATGCCACAAAGCTTAAAGCTCATCCAACAAACCCTGCCTACGACTGTGTTTTCAATCCATTTTATGTAGACAAATATACTAAGTGTCCTAACAAGATCCCTTCGTTCGGTCTTCGTATACGGGACCATATTGTGGAAGCTAACATCAAGCTAGAGGACATAGCTCCGGTGTCTTTTCCGGAGTCTCCTCCATGGCTTCTTCCACAAACTAAACTAATATTTGATCTACGTAAATATAATAAATCAAATACAAATCCTCTCATAATTCAGCAAAGTTTTGCTGTAATCAAGGCTGATTATATGGATTATAAATTTATATATACTGACGGGTCAAAGGATGGGGACAGGGTTGCGGCTGCTGATGTCTTAGAGCAGCGG
Organism: Liolophura sinensis; assembly: GCF_032854445.1. Classification (NCBI taxonomy): domain Eukaryota; kingdom Metazoa; phylum Mollusca; class Polyplacophora; order Chitonida; family Chitonidae; genus Liolophura; species Liolophura sinensis. The sequence goes on along the minus strand of NC_088296.1, from coordinate 5,653,674 downwards.
GTCACTTCCCTTCGTCTGCCACCTTCAGCTTCTATCTTTTCTGTAGAGGCCAGGGCTATACTCCTGGCCTTATCATATGTTTCCTCTGGGCATGCCTAAAGGGCAGTGATATGTAGCGACTCGCTGTCTTGTCTTTTGGCGATTCAGAATAATAAATTTAAAAATCTATTGATACGTGAGATAATAGCCAAACATCAAAAACTAACTAAAAGAGGTAAAGATATTATATTCTGTTGGATACCAAGTCACACTGGTATCCATGGAAACACAGTCGTGGACAGGGAAGCGAAAGCTGCCCTATATAAATCTGCATCTAGGGTTAAAATCCCTTATACTGATGTGAAGTCTAATATTTTTAAATATATTCGTCGCCTTTGGCAGGGTGAATGGCACTTGCAGATCCATAATAAACTGCATGCCACTCATCCTGCCATTGGCTACAATGCCTATACTTGTCTAATGTCTCGCAGAGACCAAATAGTTTTAACGAGGTGTCGTGTTGGGCATTCTCATCTGACACACAATTTCATCTTAGATGGGAGCAGTGCTCCTGAGTGTGTTGGATGTGATGCTGAATACGGCATCAAACATATTTTGGTTGACTGTGTAGACTTTGCCCATGTTCGGCAAAGGTTATACACGGTCAGCCGGCGATGCTGTCATAAATTATTTGAAAGCCATAGGCCTATACCATAAAATATAAATTTTAATTGTCATAAATATCCAGAGATAAACAGTTATATACATATATATTTATACATGTACTATAACCCTGGTTTTTGGTTTTTAACTCTTATTTTTCTTTTATACCATTTTAATCATGTCTGTACTTTTTGTTTTACTTTTGATGTTCATATTATCATATCGAAAACCTTAACCGTCTCGAGTTTTCACCTTGTTCTCGCCACTATATGGCTGAAATATTGCCGATGTGGCGTTAAGCCATAGTCATTCTTTCAGTCATTCTTAGTATATTGCTTTTTATTCATGTAACTTCTATGGAAAGGGGAGGTAACGTATGGTTTAGTGTGATAATAGCGTTAATTGCGTGGGCGCAAATCAAAGTTTCAGAATTTTAGCCCAATTGAATACCTAGAAAGTTAGTTGGGCACAATTCCTTTTCCTTATTGTCGTATACATTGCCAACTTCATCCACAACCGATGGAATCCAGTTATGCACGAGCGTTGGTGGACGGGTTCATGGGTGTGAAAAATGTGGCGCTATACACGGGTTTCTTGAAGAACTTGGCTGAGCAATGAAGTACGTTTTCCCGCGCGGATCAAGCCGGATTCACCTATGTAGCAGACCTATTTTACCGAGGGGTTGGTGTGCAACCGCAGTATAATGTCCCAAGAGCCTCCCACCAATACGATCATTGCGAGTCGGCTCATTCTGGCTTCCTCTTCAGTCGTCCATGGGAAGGTCTTACAGCAACCTGCGGATGGTCGTGGGTTTCCCTCAGCCTTCGTTCAGTTTCGTCCAACCGTAATGCTGACCGCCGTCGTGTAAGTGGAATATTCTTGAGTACAGCGTAAACCAACAATGAAATATATAAATAAGTAATAAGGAATAAAGCTTGAAAGAAAATCATTTTTAAAACCGACCACTTCAAAAGACGACGATTGGCTAAAAAATGTTTAAACATTATTTCCAGAGCATGAAAAATGATTTTTAAAGCGTTTAAAATCATTTCCAAAGCTTTTAACATGGCAATTTTCTGTATGCTCAAAATATTTTCGGATCTTTAAAATGTACAAAACAGTGAAGTATGTAAACCCTGATATTTTTATGGTGGTATAAAAAGTTAAACTCATGTCGGTATTTATTGTTTGTTCAGTGTGTTTTATTTGGATTATTACAACTCGTTCCGTTCATCAGAAACGCCATATACAAATAAGCGACCTGTAAAAGGGAACCGCCATGTTTACCTAGCTAAACACATCTGGTGATAATAAATTCGGCTAGGTTCGGTCAGGACGTCTTAAAATCTATCTGAACTGTGCCCACTCCTTGATTGTGAGAGACCTTACTTTCTCTGTCCCTGTCTTCCTCTCTGGCCACGACGTCCTCCTGGTCCCCTCCTGCCAGGTCTTCCACGACGTCCTCCTGGTCCCCTCCTACCGTGTGCTCCTCGGTTTCCTCCCGGCCCTCTCCTGCCGTGTCCTCCCCTGCCTCCGCCATGTTGTCTGCGCCCTCCCCTACCGCCACCGTTAACGTTTGGTTGAATTTTAAAGACGTAGATGTTTCCCAACTGAGCTCCAAGTTCAGCCGCCCTGTAATTTGGCGGTGCGTGGAAAACTCGTGGGGTTGGTTGAGACGCAAAATCAGTGGCACCCCCTGTCGGGTCGCTCGCCTGTCCGCAGAGTGCGTCACGTGACACGCGAATGGCCGTCTGGTACTCGTCAGTGTTGCCACTTTTAGCGCTAGTCCACTGATTGACGTGCCAAATCTTTGTCAGTTTGGCATAGGCTCTTTTCGTCTTTCTTGGCGTGGTTCTCTGCCAGTTAACTACTTCTAACGTGGTATTGGGAAAGTGAGGATTTGCCACTCTGTTGATGACGGTGAAAGCTATCCCTGTTTTTTCTTCATCGGTCAGGTCTTTGCCATAGGTGAACACCACTTGGCCCACAGCTTCAATCTCCGCCTCTGTCGCCGTACAGTCGGAAACGACACTGAAACGAGAAGCAGTTCATTATCTGAAATAATCATTTAACTTATCATAAAATGAAGCAATTAAGGATTTTCGATGCATTAATCACATTGAATAATGTATAATGTAGATAAAGGCCTTCGGCTCGGACGATGTAAACCTACAGCCAGAAATCGCACGAAAGTAGGAAACCATGTATTTGAGCATGTGTTTGATTCAGTGTTTTACGTTGTGCTTAAAATATAGCAGCTGCGCAATGGCGGTCATTTCTTTAGTTGGAAAAAAGTGGCAAGAGTTTGGGTCTCTCCTCCCCCTCCACCTCCGCCTACCCATTATGTCCATGTATCTTTATGTCGAAAATCTATTTCTTTGCGATCGACGTGTCGTTATTACAACTTTTAGCACCTCAGCCTGGCACAATTCGGAGAAAAACAAGATAGGCCTGCACAGATGGCAAGTGCTTTTGGTTGAATTTTTTTATCCAGTGACCTAAAGTCTTTTTAAAGGAATTTAAAATATTAAATATTCTAATTTAATTTTAGTGCATACCTTTCATATGGAGATGAATGGGTATAGTATTTTGATTGTTTGATTTTCGAAACATTGTGAAATTTCTAGGATGAGTGGATACCCTGTTTACAGACACATCCAATTTGCGTCTTCTTAGATTAAAAAAAAAAGTCTGCCGGAAGATCATCCACTCCTCCCAAGGTCAATCCTGAGTCGAGTCACACCTAAGGCCTTAAAAAAAGGAAGTTTTATCTTCCTCGTTTGTAGATCAGCATGAAGTGGATAGTGCAATGACTGGTTTACCCGTATCAGTATAATGGCTCTGGCGGGGCGGATTACTTGCCTTCGGTAAGGCGTCTCAATGAAGCAACAATAGACAAAAGAGAGGTGGAAATCCGTCCTGCGTCAAGAAGGCACATTATACGCGCTCTAAGGACACTCTTCGTCGTCATCATATGACTGAAAAATTGTTAACCACAACGTTCAACCCCCAAGCACTCACTCACTCATTCACTCACTTACTTACTCACTCACTCACTCACTCACTCTCCCAGGCTGGTTTAAAATCACTTGGAAGAGCTTCTGAAAACAATGGACTTCTTGTGGGGGAAAGATAAGTTCTGGAAGAAGGAGAGGATAAATCGAGATAGATGACTTACACGTCGCTGGACACGGTGACCACCAGACACAGAAGGACGACAACCAGAGGCTTCATCTACAAAAGAATATACTAAACGTCTTCGAAACAATGACACAGTGGTAAATAGACAGGTAATTTACATTTCTGAGTACATGTCTCTTTCGAACTTCCCTGCCGGAAGGAAGCACAAGAAAGATGGCTGGATTATGTTAGGTCACCTCGGTGGGAGAAAGTCTGTTTTTTCTTTTTTTACTTCTGGTGGTGCTACAGTGGAGGACCCCTTTCAGTCAAACCTATTAATGTGTAGTTCATTCCTTTCTTTAAAGTATTTTTTATTATTTTTATTATTTGATTGGTGTTTTACGCCGTACTCAAGAATATTTCACTTATACGACGGCGGCCAGCATTATGGTGGGTGGAAACCGGGCACAGCCCGGGGGAAAACCACGACCGTCCGCAGGTTGTTGGGAGACCTTCCCACTTACGGCCAGAGAGGAAGCCAGCATAAGCTGGACTTGAACTCACAGCGACCGCATTGGTGAGAGGCTCCTGGGTCATTACACTGCGCCAGTGCGCTAACCCATTCTGTGAAGAATAACGACTACCGCACAGAGATCAAGACCAGAGAATCGACGACAGCGTGATAACTGGCAAATGGTCACACGTAACTACTGAAATATGGCTTTTTGTCAATTTACTCCATTTAGAGGTTTATTCTAACTGTTCGTGTGAATGTCTTAATAGTACATTTAGTAACAATATGAACAATATGCAGTGATTTTAACGATAAAGTTCACAACAAACGTCCCATGAACGAGTCACGGAGGCAGGTTTCGATCTCCTGGAGTTGAAGTTGCGATTAGGAGTTTTGACACACTCACCAATCCGAAAAAAGAGGAGTGGTGGAGGAGGCTGGGAGAACAGGTTTACACACCGGCCGTTAGTATGCCACGAAACAGTTTACACTCAAAAAATTAACCGAAACTCTGGTGTCTGGGTGATGCCAGAATATGTATATTATGTCAGTTCTACATAATATTCTGTTAATCTATTGGATCTTTATGTTGAATTAAGATAAAATGTGTGTTATATTTAACAGAGTAATCTGCTGCAATACCAGAATACATTCTAGCATCACACACACAGACTGTTAAAACTAACAAATTAAGTTTTTGAGTGTAAGGCCAGCTCGTCAATTTTCGCCGAATTTATGAGTGTGCAGATTATGTGGTTTTGAACAGTCTACTTATAAAACCAGGTTGAATTGCCAAAGTTTCACCTGATAAAAAAATGTAAACTTAAATAAATTGTCAAGGGTTTATTTTTATACTGTATATAATAAATATGCAAACCTACATTACGGTCTGCCACTGAAGTAGATTCAACATGGCGGCTACTATGACGGCTTAAATCCGGTAAGGGATTATTATAGGGAAGACAAGATGATGATGATGACGACGATGATTTGACGATGATTTTAGCAAATGAGAAGGCAAGTATTACAGAATTCCTGCTAACGAGGTCGATCAATGAAGGTGTCAAACTATTTATCTATCAATAAATCAGGAGTATTATTGATGGCGCCCTCCTATACAAAGAATGTAGAGTTGTGATATCACCACTGGTCTGTTGTGAAAGCGTCAAGCCGCGTGTTACCAAATCCTCACCCACAGCTGTTGTTTTGATCCCTAATCTGATCAATTATGTCGATGATTTTGTGTAACACCCTTTGCTCTGAAAACAACGGCAATGACAAAGACTTCATTCGATTTTCATAGTCACTCCATATGCAAACTTGGTCATTGATATGTTAATATGTGGGCTTCTCTAAGCTCTATCCTTTGGCTATGCGAAGCAATTTTGCCAGTAATCAGAACTCCTGAAATTGATCTTATTCGCATCGGTTGGTAAATGTGTGTAAGTGCAAGCTGTGAACTGGTGCACAGTACGTATACATATGTGGTTAAAGCTATTGTCTTTCTGTCGTTAGTTCACCCAGATTCAGAAATTGTCAAGAGTGCATACGAAGGTGTGCCAGCAAGCTGCCGATGGTCGTGAGTTTTCGCCCAGCCTCTGTTCCGTTTCTTCTAACCATAATGCTGGCCGCCGTCGTATAAGTGAAATATTTTGAGTACGGCGTAAAACACTAATGAAATAAAAAAATAAATTGTCAAGACTTCCCAGCTTCAGTTGTTCTAATGGTGTAAGGTGGGTTTGTTATTTCTTACTATTTTGGCCTTTTACATGAAACAGTTAGATTAAAACCCTAATTGAGGTCCACAAAAAGACATGTGCATGTAAATATGCTTGGGGTTTCACGTCGTACTTTACAATTTTTCAGTCATTTGAATAAAAAGTGATGTGTTTGTATATTAATGCGCAGTGGATGTCAGGTGTATGGGACACAGCAGAACAGACGTGGACTGGATCCGAAACCCCAACCTCATGCGTCAGTTAATATAAAATACTACAGCAGTGCGAGTAAAACCAGAGCATCGACGATAGCGTGATCGTTGGCAAAAGGTCACAGGTAACCGGTGAAATACAGACTTCTATACTTATCGCCTGCTACATCATTTGAGGGGAAATGCCAATTTCTTTCTGTTGGTAATAAAAAACATGACATTTATCTTCTGTCTATCCTAATGAGGCCACAACAAATGTGCTTTGCAGCTGATTACAAGAAAATCCACTCCACGCACAGTACCTGTCCTAAGTTTGGTTTTTATATCACGTATATAACTAACATTCAGGTGTCCCGTGTTGTCATGTTATTTGCCAGGGTATGACTCAATTTCACGCATTCGCCCTGACCCAGTTGTAACGAGGGGTGCCATTCAAGTAAACGTTTATGCCCATTGTAAAAGTTAGTTATACGACCATACCACTGACAACAAGCATTTGTAAACCTAAAGATCTACCTGGTTCTTTCCAGTTCAAACCGGACTGCTGATATTTAATGAGCAATGTTTATGGCACGCCACTGAGGCAGTAAAACGCTATTGAAACCCTAGGTATACACGACATTCCACTTAGGGTCGCTTAGAGCAAGTGTCATATACACATGTATCTGTATAAATATTTATGATAAATACCGATACAAATTATATATGGCGATACGTGTTGTATTTGATTTGCGTTTTATGCCATTACTAAGTGGGGTGTTACGTAATATGTAGTGGCGGGTGGTTTTCATGGTTCCAAGACGAAAACGAACACTGTGTCCGTGCCTGTGAAACGACTGTATAGCCGTATTTGATTTCCTTAATAGCGAGAATCGCCGTGTCTGCCTGTATGTTGGTGTGTATGGTGCAACGTAAATGTACGTCAGTTTGGTCCTTAAACTACTGACGGGGACAGTGCAACGACCGGTTGACGCGTATCAGTATAATGGCTCAGGCGGGACAGATTACTTGCCTTAGGTGAGGCGTCTCAGTGAAGCAGCACCAGTTAAAAGATCGGTGGAAATCCGTCCTGCAACAAGGAGGCACATTACATGTACTCTAAGCATTCCTGCGTCGTCATATGACTGAACAGTTGTTAAGTACGACGTTAAACCCCAAGCACTCACTCACTCACTCGTTGAACTACTGTACATGGTGTAAACAATATCCAAAGTTCGAGGAATCATTTTTCGAACTCTCAGTGAAATTCGACTTCTGATAAAATCAAAATAAGGGGTAAACACTTTGAGGCAAAGTACTGAAGTTATAATAGTTCTTAACACGCGTCTTCCGCCCAATTAAAATATTGAGATAGGTAGCTCAATCAAACAATAAACAAACCGAACAGGCCTACATTACGGTCTGCCATTCTGAAACCCAGACCCCCATTACCTATATTTTTTGCCCTAAAGTTTATCTAGAGTATGTATATCCTCTGTTACAACCTAGTTCGATCTCCAGCAAAGCACTTTATCCTTAAATATGGACTGTTACATTTCAGAATACAGTGAACTAGCTGACACGCTTATATCGTCTGTGCGTTCGTTACCTGCCTTACTACTTGCATTCACCGGAACACCGTTGTTTCAGAAGTATAGTCAAGCGTACTGTACGGCTTAAAACAGCAGCCCAATTAATACTGTATATATGTACAGTACTTCGATGGTGTCATTCACCGGAACACCGTCGTTTCAGAAGTATAGCCAGGCGTATTGTACGGCTTAAAACAGCAGCCCAATTAATACTGTATATATGCACAGTACTTCGATGGTGTCATTCTTGGTTCTTTTCGAACTCTATACTGTAATTTGTCATATTAACATATTTACTTCACTGCTACTAAAACGCCATCTTCATGCAGCTTATCCGATATAGCAGCTTTATCCTGCCTTTTCACTAAATACAGTGTAGTCATTTCGTGAAAGAAAGTGTTTATTTCTTGCTCACCTTAGTGGGTGGACGTTAAAATGATCAAGCTGATATATTTATTTATTTATTTTATTAGTGTTTTACGCCGGAATATTTCAATTAGACGACCGCGTCTAGCATAATGGAGGAAGAACACGTGGTAGAGCCTGGGGGAGCTCATGATCACGTTTATAAGGTAAATGCTATTAGTATTTGGGTAGAACAATAATTTTGGTAGGAGTGTGCTTGTGATTTTGTGGTAGCATTCATATCAGTCTGCAGTACAGGGTTCACATCTGTCTGCAGTACAGGGTTCACATCTGTCTGCAGTACAGGGTTCACATCTGTCTGCAGTACAGGGTTCACATCTGTCTGCAGTACAGGGCCCACGTTTACAAAGATGTACACGTACGACAATCGTACATCTACGATAACGGTAGGGTAATTGTCACGTGTAAAACATCGTACGGCAAATGTACGACAAAAATGTCATATACCGCTTTGTGAAACTGGGCCCTGGTGTGAGTTAAATTTACCGTGTACTTACCTTAATCAATGATGTTCGCCGGACACTGATGTACAGAACCTCTCGATTCAAAGGAAAAGACAACTGTATAAGTAGCTCTTCTGCGAACGCCGCTTCCTTCTTAGACCTGTTTAACCCTCCTTAAAGCCTGTATCCGGTATCTAAAGGAACTTAGTTCTACTTAACAAACAACAACCCCGTCCCCCAGAGTGAATAGAGTAGGCCTATACCAATTGTTAAAGGGGTCGCCTCAATAAGGCACTTCGCGCAGGTGTGTAACTTGTGAAAATCGGACACGTCAATTAATATACACGGCCCTGCATTCAACTCCTGCTAAGCAACGCGTCAAACCTTTGACAAAGGCTTCGTGCGTGCAACAGTTTGATTCGTGAACTCTAGCTGTCAGATAAGACATACTATAAGAGTATAAGAGTACTATACAGTCAATCTAATCCCTTCGGGAAACATCGTCGGTAATCTTCGACCACCTACGGCAACGGGTTTGTTCCAGCGGGAAGCGGCGGACAGAACACCTGAACAGTATTCTGGTTTCATGTTTATTTGTTTGTTTGTTTTTTTTTTTCCAATGGAGATTTTACAGTCTCGCCAGTCTAAAGCGTTTTTTCTTGTTGCCTCTAGTGCAGGAGAAGTAACTCCCAGGGGTCAGCCAGGGGAAATTTTCCGCTGAAAACAGTAAGTTAATTGAGACAAGCACTGAGCTTTCCAGTATGACCAGTCGAATACATCCAGTCAGTATATAACTGAATTTTGATTTTATTTACCGGCTGTTAAGAGAGATAACTATTTTCTTCTGTTGCAGCCAGATTAAATTTGCGTGTTTCAGTCCACTGCTACATGTACGTTCAAATTTCACACATAGATGTAAAACATGTATACAGATATACAGAAAGGTTAAATGGAACAACACGAGTGAACTTGCCCTCTTGAAACTAAAGTGTTACATTTACAACACGGTGATCATCACGTGGAGTGACTGAACTTGCATGAACTGCTTGTGTCAGACTAGTTTTATTAAGTATTACTGTTTCAATACTCTTCAAATGGGGTTCGTGTTTCCCCTAGGGCACTGCCCGTTTTCCTTCCACCGTAGTCCTGACCGCCGTCGTATAGGTGAAATATTCTTGAGTACAGTGTAAAACACCAATCAAAATTAAAAGTGTTAAATTCGTCAGATAACTATTGTGTGTGCAATCGCTCCTTGTCATCTTTACAGAGTCAAATGTAACAATTTAGATTTAAGAGTATAACTTTTCAAACAAAACTGGAGGAAAAAGAACAAGAATTAAGTATTCAAACTTGCTGCCCGACTAAACGTTTGTCGGGAGTTTTTAAGCTGAGGTTGCTGTCACTTGGTTCCCTGATGTTGATCTATTGAAGAATCTGCTTTTCAAAATGAATATCTGAGAAGGGGTCATCCACTAACAAACGCATCAACCTTGTCTTTACAACTGCCCAAATATAGGTGTTAACCTCAATATAAAAAAACAGCAGCAGGTAGTATGGGTTTTGTTATAATCAAAAACATATTGTTGAGCACACAAATCAAAAAATCTAAAAAAAAAAGAAAGATTTATTTTCATTTGCAACGGTTGTTTTATCGCCAAACACGTAATCTGGTGTGTCCAAGCAGGGACAGGAAGTTTGTTTGCTTTAAAACATGAAAATATATGTACATTAGAAGAGTTTATAAAATGTGGTCATTTTAAATAACTATAAAAGCTGTGGTGTATCCAAGCAGGGACAGGAAGTTTGTTTGCTTTAAAACGTAAAAATACATGTACATTAGAAGAGTTTATAAAATGTGGTCATTTTAAATAACTTTAAAAGCTGTGGTGTATCCAAGCAGGGACAGGAAGTTTGTTTGCTTTAAAACGAAAAAATACATGTACATTGGAGAGTTTATTACATGTGGTTATTTTAAATAACCATAAAAGCTGTGGTGTATCCAAGCAGGGACAGGAAGTTTGTTTGCTTTTAAACGTAAAAATACATGTACATTGGAAAGTTTATAAAATGTGGTTATTTTAAATAACTATAAAAGCTGTGGTGTATCCAAGCAGAGACAGGAAGTTTGTTGGCTGTAATACGTAAAAATACATGTACATTGGAAAGTTGATAAAATGTGGTTATTTTAAATAACTTTAAAAGCTGTGGTGTATCCAAGCAGGGACAGGAAGTTTGTTTGCTTTAAAACGTAAAAATACATGTACATTGGAGAGTTTATTACATGTGGTTATTTTAAATAACCATAAAAGCTGTGGTGTATCCAAGCAGGGACAGGAAGTTTGTTTGCTTTTAAACGTAAAAATACATGTACATTGGAGAGTTTATAAAATGTAGTTATTTTAAATAACTATAAAAGCTGTGATGTATCCAAGCAGGGACAGGAAGTTTGTTTGCTTTAAATCGTAAAAATACATGTACATTGGAGAGTTTATAAAATGTGGTTATTTTAAATAACTATAAAAGCTGTGGTGTATCCAAGCAGGGACAAGAAGTTTGTTTGCTTTAAAACGTAAAAACACATGTACATTAGAAGAGTTAAAATGTGGTTATTTTAAATAACTATAAAAGCTGTGCTTTACATTAAATGTACACTTGTTATTGTAAAAACCCTGCCAAGTCAGATGTTTAAAGGGATACAGAATCGACGTTGATTGGCTGACAGTAGGGATAGGGTTTGCTGAGTTTAACCCGGCAGCCTTGGTCATGCTTGGATAAATGTGTCATTCCTGAAATTCAAACACTGGACTTGCCTATCAGAACCGATTCCGCATCTCCTTAAATGGATCGAGCCTAAAATACATACCAGCGTCCTACAGCTGGTCACCGAACTCACAACGGGGTATCAATGTCACCCTCAAGCCCAGGCATCTCGGGTCCAAGCTGGACTGATCAGTGTTAACATTTTTTCAAAAGATCCAGCGACACAACACACAGCTTTGCTCAAAGCCGAAAACCAGTGAAGCTAACCACCGGTTTTATCAAGTGAAATATGGTTTGGGTATGGCTTTAGAACTCCGATCATTCAGATAAAATGAAATATGCATATCACATTTCATAAGAGTGATCTAAATAAGCAAGTAATGCATGTCTAACACATTCATTTGAATGTAAATGTGTTGTTTATATCCAAACACATGCATTTAATCTGAATTATGATAATATTTATAAATCCTCATTTATAGCATTGTTACAGAAACTATATATACCAAAAGTTGATCCCAAATACCCACAATAAAAATAATTTTCAGGCATCAAAAAAATGTTGATGACCACATTTACGACTAACTTTCCGTACTCTTTCATCTGAATTTTTTGTTATGTTTTCTCCACCTTTACATTTACCGTGGTTTTCGGGGGTTTGTTAAGAAGAGTTTACAGATAACGGTCAAAATAACATGCATCTAAAGAACTAATTTACATAAAGTGTATACCTTTATTTATCTATTTATTTGAATGGTGTACGCCGTACTCAAGAATATTTCACTTATACGGAGGCGGCCAGCATTATAGTGGGAGGAAACCGGACAGAGCCCGGAGGAAACCCACGTCCATCCGCAGGTTGCTGAAAGACGTTCACACGTACGCTCGGAGAGGAAGTCAGCATGAGGAAAGTGTATTAAAGAGATCGTAAGAGGGAATGGAGGTCATCAACTTGCCGATCGTCCTGTGTGTTCCCCGGTATATGACCAGTGCTCTCCCATTATAATGCTGGCTACCGTTGCGAAAGGGAAATTTCTTGAGTGCGGCGTAAAACTCAAATAAATAAATAAATCAAAGAGATGATGTCATTGATTGCGGATTGGCCCATGGGTTTCCACACACAAGTTTGCCGAAAACAAAGATCAGGTACACGCGTACTCTAGTTATTCGTCTGTCAGCCAATCATATCCTTTCCACCGCATGGCGTCATCGCTTTGGGGTCCTTGTTGATGTTTGTATTTTAAGCTTTCATAATTGAATGAAGTTAGGACTCACAAAGCAGAAAACGATTAGCGTTTTTTTTTGTGCCACAACCTTTATTAAACTTTGAAAAAATACAACAAATACAAAGCAGAAAATATTTTCAGATAACAGAATGAACAATTAAGTGCCGGAACACTGCCGCACTTTAAATTGTAAATGATATTTTTTTTTTTTTTTATGGTGGGTGAAAACCTGGCAGAGCCCGGGGGAAATCCACGACCATCCGCAGGTTGCTGCAGACCTTCCCATGTACTGTAAATTATAAATAAAAGTACTCATGAAAGTACCTTTCCAAGCACCACCAAAGTTAGTTGTAAATATGGTCTATTTCCATTTCTTTAAAGAGAAAATGACACTTGAAAAATGATTTTTGCATGGTGCGTTTTTGGGACCACATCTTGGAATATATTATAACATTAGTATGCAGCGACAATATGTACCAAAAGGTGGCCCCATATATCTACCATCCATAATATTTTCAAACACTCTCTTCGAAAAAAAAGAAAAAATCGGAGAAAGTGCTAAAGGCCATATTTGCAGAAAAGTTTTCATAATCTTTTATCTCTAGCATCGCTTTTGTGTTTTTTTTCTCCCTTAAACCATGGGGTTTTGGAGATGTGTACATGTACGTTGCAGCTTTCTGGGCATTCACATGAACAGCTGGAACTAGTCCCTTACGTGAGATAAACTGACAAGTAGCCAGATTTCACCGGTGATAAGTATGATCAGTTGTCAAGTATCACACTGTCACCACTGCCCTGTCAATGTCGGGGAACAACTTTCACGCAATACTCGTACGGAGACAGAACAATACCCGGCCTGTAAGTCCTAGGGTCACATGAACGCGGAGGTCTCTCGGGATCTCGCGTGATATGGAATTTCTGGAGTAAGGTCGTGATGTAGAGAAATAGCCGAGACTTTGCGAACGATTCACCAACACACGACCGTCGTCCATTCCCAAAAGGCATCAGGCTGTAACAAAAATGTTATTGATTTTATTTATTTGATTCCTGTTTCAGGCCATACTCAAGAATTTTTCATTTATACTATGTTGGCCAGCATATTGTTGGGAGAAAACCCGGCATGGCCCGGTGGAAATCCACGATCACGTGGCAGTATTTTGAGTATTTCTATTCACGTGATGTCTCACAAAATGCCAGTAACATTTTTTACTTGATTCTGTTTAAGTCATGGCACTAACGGGCATGAATTTGCCACTGTTTTAGTATTTACTTGGAGAGTTAAAAGAAAACACCTAACTGAGGTAGACTGATAAGAAGCCTTATTTCACCAGTAACACGTGTGACCAGTTGCCAATCATCACAATGTAGTCACTGCTCTCGTTTTTCTACCCATGCTGTAAGTTTTTTATACAGTCATTTACCAGAAGCTTAAACGATGAGACTTACAACAAAACACACTTACTTTTTCCTCTTAGGGTGGTTAGCCGGGACAAGATTACCGTCAGCGTCCAGAAATCTTTGAGGTTTGAACTCCCACGGGTTATCCCAAACCTTCTCGTCATGGTGAAAATACCACAAATTGCAGAATACCTGCAAAGAAAGGCATACACGACTGTTAACAGTAGAATAGGATATAGTTTTATTCCATGCAAACGAGGTTTCTTCAATCTAAAGAATTTCAATCAAAAAAGCCATCAATGGATCAAAAACAGTACGTGTATACCCATCGCTAAATCGACGACATTGATCGACAGAGCTGCATTGTTTAAACTAAGCATTAACCTGAGCGGAATTTTGCTTTCTCTGCTGATGGTAATCAGGTATGAGTGGGCCACAGCAGAGTGAATAAGACTCGTGTCCTCAAATCGCTATGAGGGGCGCATGGCGCTAAATAGCAATCAAATAGTTAGACAAATCATAAGTTAGATAAATGTTGAAATGGAGAGGGAACGAAGTTAAATTCATTATTTAAAAAAAATTACCAAATTGGGCAAAAATATGCTCTAGGTAGATGTTTTTTGATCTTCTGTTCTTCCTCGAAAAGATTCGTCCATCACAGTTTCTTACCGTTGTGTGTTTTGGTATGACGTAACCGTGGAAAATGACGTCGTCTGTCGTCCGGTGCGGAAGTCCGACCGGCACGTGCGAGATATACCTCAGCAATTCTAATATAGCGGCATTGGTGTACGGCATTTGGGAACTGTCCTCTAGTTTTGGGAAGCGACTCTCGCCTACCACAGCCTGAATCTCGTTCTGAATGGCTGCCATCACCACGGGGTGATGAAGGGTGATAAGGAAAAAAGAATACAGGGCTCCTCTTGTAGTCATCACTCCTGTGAATTAAAAATGAAACACTCATACTACAGATGTTCTCTGATTTATGGATCAAAAATGCTTGTACCCCTTGGTCATTTCGCAATGTGTTATGGCAAAGGAGTGTTTTGTGGTGCTATTTGTTATTGCAAAGAAGTGTTGTTTATGGCATCGTTTGTTATGGCAAAGTAGTGTTGTTTGTGATACTGTTTGCTATGACAATGGAGTGTTGTTTGTGGCACTGTTTGTTATGGCAAAGGAGTGTTGCTTGTGGCACTGTTTGTTATTGCAAAGGAGTGTTGTTTGTGGCATCGTTTATTATGGCAATGGAATGTTGTTTGTGGTACTGTTTATTTTGCCAAAGGAGTGTTGTTTGTGGTACTGTTTGTTATGGCAAAGGAGGTTTGTTTGTGGCACTGTTTGTTATGGCAAAGGAGTATTCTTTGTGGTATTATTTGTTATGGTAATGGTGTGTTGTTTTTGGTACTGTTTGTTATGGCAGAGGAGTGTTGTTTGTGGTACTGTTTGTTATGGCAAAAGAATGTTGTTTGTGGCACTCTTTGTTATGACAAAGGAGTGTTGTTTGTGATACTGTTTGCTATGGCAATGGAGTGTTGTTTGTGAAACTGTTTGCCATGGCAAAGGAGTGTTGTTTGTGGCACTGTTTGTTATGGCAAAGGATTGTTGTTTATGGTACTGATGGTTATTGCAAAGGAATGTTGTTTGTGGCACTGTTGTTATGGCAATGGAGTGTTGTTTGTGGCGCTGTTTATTTTGGCAAAGGAGTGTTGTTTGTGGCACTGTTTGTTATGGCAATGGAGTGTTGTTTGTGGCACTGTTTGTTATGGCAGAGGAGTGTTGTTGTGACACTGTTTGTTATCGCATTGGAGTGTTGTTTGTGGTATTGTTTATTTTGGCAAAGGAGTGTTGTTTGTGGCACTGCTTGTTATGGCAATGGAGTGTTGTTTGTGGTACAGTTTGTTATGGCAAAGGAGTGTTGTTTGTGGTACTGTTTATTTTGGCAAATGAGTGTTGTTTGTGGAACAGTTTGTTATGGCAAAGGAGGTTTGTTTGTGGCACTGTTTGTTATGGCAAAGGAGTGTTGTTTGTGGAACAGTTTGTTATGGCAAAGGAGTGTTGTTTGTGGTACTGTTTGCTATGGCAAAGGAGTGTTGTTTGTGAAACTGTTTATGGCAGAGAAGTGTTGTTTGTGCCACTGTTTGTTATGGCAATGGAGTGTTGTTTATGGTACTGATTGTTATGGCAAAGGAATGTTGCTTGTGGCACTGTTTGTTATGGCAACAAATCTTATTTATGGTACCGTTTATTTTGGCAAAGGAGTGTTGTTTGTGGCACTGTTTGTTATGGCAAATGAGTGTTGTTTGTGGAACCATTTTTTTTGGCAAAGGAGTTTTGTTTGTGGCACTCTTTGTTATGGCAATGGAGAGTTGTTTGTGGTACTGTTTGTTATGGCAAAGGAGTGTTGCTTGTGGCACTGTTTGCCATGGCAATGGGGTGTTGTTTGTGGAACTGTTTGTTGTGGCAAAGGAATGTTGTTTGGGGAACTGTTTGTTATGGTAATGGTGTGTTGTTTTTGGTACTGTTTGTTATGGCAAAGGAGTGTTGTTTGTGTCACTGTTTATGTTACGGCAGAGGAGTGTTGTTGTGGCACTGTTTGTTTTGGCAATAGAGTGTTGTTTGTAGCACTGTTTGCTATGGCAATGGAGTGTTGTTTGTGGCACTGTTTGTTATGGCAAAGGAGTGTTGTTTGTGGCATCGTTTATTATGGCAGAAGAGTGTTGTTTGTGGTACTGTTTATTTTAGCAAAGGAGTGTTGTTTGTGGTACTGTTTGTTATGGCAAAGAAGGTTTGTTTGTGGCACTGTTTGTTATGGCAAAGGAGTGTTGTTTGTGGTACTATTTGTTATGGTAATGGTGTGTTGTTTTTGGTACTGTTTGTTATGGCAGAGGAGTGTTGTTTGTGGTACTGTTTGTTATGGCAAAGGAATGTTGTTTGTGGCACTCTTTGTTATGACAAAGGAGTGTTGTTTGTGATACTGTTTGCTATGGCAACGGAGTGTTGTTTGTGAAACTGTTTGCCATGGCAAAGGAGTGTTGTTTGTGGCACTGTTTGTTATGGCAAAGGATTGTTGTTTATAGTACTGATGGTTATGGCAAAGGAATGTTGTTTGTGGCACTGTTTGTTATGGCAATGGAGTGTTGTTTGTGGCGCTGATTATTTTGGCAAAGGAGTGTTGTTTGTGGCACTGTTTGTTATGGCAATGGAGTGTTGTTTGTGGCACTGTTTGTTATGGCAGAGGAGTGTTGTTGTGACACTGTTTGTTATCGCAATGGAGTGTTGTTTGTGGTACTGTTTATTTTGGCAGAGGAGTGTTGTTTGTGGCACTGCTTGTTATGGCAATGGAGTGTTGTTTGTGGTACAGTTTGCTATGGCAAAGGAGTGTTGTTTGTGGTATTGTTTATTTTGGCAAATGAGTGTTGTTTGTGGAACAGTTTGTTATGGCAAAGGAGGTTTGTTTGTGGTACTGTTTGTTATGGCAAAGGAGTGTTGTTTGTGGCACTGTTTGTTATGGCAGAAGAGTGTTGTTGTGGCACTGTTTGTTATGGCAATGGAGTGTTGTTTGTGGTACAGTTTGTTATGGCAAAGGAGTGTTGTTTTTGGCACAGTTTGTTATGGCAAATGAGTGTTGTTTGTGGAACAGTTTGTTATGGCAAAGGAGTGTTGTTTGTGGTACTGTTTGCTGTATCAAAGGAGTGTTGTTTGTGTAAATGTTTATGGCAGAGGAGTGTTGTTTGTGGCACTGTTTGTTATGGCAATGGGGTGTTGTTTATGGTACTGATTGTTATGGCAAAGGAATGTTGCTTGTGGCACTGTTTGTTATGGAAAACAAATGTTGTTTGTGGTACCGTTTATTTTGGCAAAGGAGTGTTGTTTGTGGCACTGTTTGTTATGGCAAATGAGTGTTGTTTTTGGAACTATTTATTTTGGCAAAGGAGTTTTGTTTGTGGCACTCTTTGTTATGGCAATGTAGAGTTGTTTGTGGTAATGTTTGTTATGGCAAAGGAGTGTTGCTTGTGGCACTGTTTGCCATGGCAATGAGGTGTTGTTTGTGGAACTGTTTGTTGTGGCAAAGGAATGTTGTTTGGGGAACTGTTTGTTATGGTAATGGAGTGTTGTTTTTGGTACTGTTTGTTATGGCAAAGGAGTGTTGTTTGTGGCAGTGTTGTTTGTGGCTCTGTTTGTTATGGCAAAGGAGTGTTGTTTGTGTCACTGTTTGTTACGGCAGAGGAGTGTTGTTGTGGCACTGTTTGTTTTGGCAATGGAGTGTTGTTTGTGGCACTGTTTGTTATGGCAATGGAGTGTTGTTTGTGGCACTGTTTGTTATGGCAGAGGAGTGTTGTTTGTGGCACTGTTTGTTATGGCAGAAGAGTGTTGTTGTGGCACTGTTTTTATGGCAATGGAGTGTTGTTTGTGGTACTGTTTATTTTGGCAAAGGAGTGTTGTTTGTGGCACTGTTTATTATGGCAGATGAGTGTTGTTTGTGACACTGTTTGTTATGGCAAAGGAGTGTTGTTTGTGGTACTATCGCAATGGATTTGCGATCCATATAATGAGTTTATGCCTCATACCAATGATATGTTTGCTTATGCAGTAGTTCTGTTAATATTCTGATGTGGATTAGGTTGACCCCGGTCCTACTTCAAAAGGTCTTGCAGCAACCTTCCCATAGTTTTGGGTTTCCTCCAGTTTCTGTCCGGTTTCCCCTCAGCATAATGCTATCGTATAAGTGAAATATTCTTGAGTAAGGCTTAAAAAAAAACCAACGAAAGAAATAAATAACTGGATTTGGGTACTATAAAATAGAAAACTTACGTTACTCCAAACTTTTGTCTTGAAGTGAAGTGGTCATACCGAGACGAAAGGCTGTGACATTTCGTCACAATGGGAAGTTACTCTGTTATCGTAACTACATTATTTCTCACTCGTAAATCTAGCCTGGTAACTTTAGGATGTGAGATACATGCTACACACAATATGGTCATATTTACCAGCAGCAATCATTTCTTGTAATGTGCCCTTGATGTGGTTGTCAGTCAACAAACTATTTCCGGTTTCTTTCTGATGACGAAGGAGGACATCGACCATACCTCTGGTGACGTCAGGGTTATAACTGGCCTGTAACACCACACAAAATTTGAAATAACTTGTACTTCTCAAACTGAATCGATAAGTTTTATGGGTTGATTGTGTTTTAAAATTGCTTTCAACATAATTTCTGCCCAAAAGTCATCATACCCAGGAGATGCCATGCAAGGTAAAATACCATAACGCTGGCGGCCGTCGTATAAGTGAAATATTCTTGAGTGCAGCGTAAAATACCATTCAAAAAATAAGTAAAGCCCGTGAAAGCGACCAATGTTTATGTTATATTTTGTTAAGAATTTATTAAGACAAAATAACTTATTATGTGCGCTTTGTACAAGAGGCATTTCATCTCACAAGTTCTCATCACGGGATAAAACCAGCTTACCTTGGGCTCTTCGAAATAGTCAAGGACAAACTGTCGTTCCGCTCGCTGGTTTTCCCGCACAAGTCTGCCCGGGCCGACGTCCAGCATCTTGAGGAAGGGAAATAGGTGAAAGAGGAGTGTGACCGATGGGGAGCAGGTCTGGGCAGCGGTTTCATCCAGAACGCGGGCATTTGACAGAACGGGAGAGTCATAGTCATAACGTTGGCCCTTCAACTGCCAAAAAATCAAGGGCGGAAAAATGGATGATTTGGGCTTTAATATAATTAAAGGGAGTAAAACCAGAGCGGGGACGGCATTTAATAGTCACTGTTTCAACCATATCGGGACAAGGGAACAGACGCATAATTGATCACTGACCGATAACATATTCATATCTCGATTGCTTGGTTGATGTGTTTTGTGACGACATCTAATAGCCACTCTTTCAACCATATCGTGACAAAGGAACTAGCATGACTGTCTGTCTGTCTGTATATATGTATGTATGCATGGGGTTTAAAGTTGCACTTAACAAGCTATCAACTATATGACGACAAGGAGTTATTCAGTTATTAGATGTGTGTATATTTTCTGTGCCTTCTTGTGGTAGGACGAGTCCATGTCGCCAAAGTGCTGCTGTCACTGAAACATCACGCCGAAGACACCAGACACGACACCCGACTTAGTCACATTATACTGACACCAGGTCAACCAGTGATGTTTCCCTTGCTCTAACCTTTCACTGCTGAGCGCCAAGCGCGAAAGCGGTCTCATTTTGTGTCTCCAAAAACACGGCAAGACAGGTGATCGGTAAACTATTGTTAACTTAGGTTGACTAGCATATTTGAACAAAAGTGCCATGATGCAGTCGTCACGATAAGGCTGAAACTGCCAACGTAGCGTTAAGCCATAATCATTCATTCATTCCATGATACAGTAGAACATTTTTACTTTTAACGACAAGACAGTTCGATATCAAAACGCCCTTATTCGATGCCACCAGGCACTCCAGACATGACATCTTCCTACCAGCTTGTTTTTAGCGCAGTAATTTTAGAACCATTTCAGCGCAGTAATTATTTAGTTAGGGCCAATTTTAGAATGACTTAAGCTTAAAACAGAAACGAGGCATCTCGTTTAGCTCAGTATGCCAGCAATAGTATTAATGTTATTTGGGATTTCACCTTATGGATATTATCAAATGTCTAACAAAACTCACCAGTATTGTTATTATATTTAACAAAGAAGAGTAGATAACTCGGTCCATGTTCACTGGCTGCCCCGCTTTCTCCAAAGCCTTCATGACATGAGTTAACTCCTCTTGGATCGTCTTCTCCGTCTCCAGCAGGCTCTCGCCATGCCGGTTCAATACTTTATGCAATATTTTCCTCAGTTTGGACCACGTGGGTCCGGGTTGCAGAAAGCTCGACATCTTGTCTACGTGGTCATTTATGCTAGGGGCCGGTCCCCGTCCGGAAAACGTCTCCCCAAAGGCCTGAGATGAAAAAGCTTCCCTAACAACCCCAGGAGAACTGAGAACCACGATCGTCTCCCCAAGAATGTTTACGCTAACCACGTCGCCCCATTTGTCCGCAAACTTAGTGAAAAGGACGTTGAACTCACTGAGCAGTGCCCATGGGCAGCCGATGAAGGGTAGCCCCCGGGGGCCAGGAGGTAAACGATCATCTTTGGGGTTTCTGTTGGATAAGAGCAGTCCCGAGATTAGGAGAAACAGGCCCAACAACACCCATGTTATCAGCTCCATGGTAGATACTGGTCTCAGTTGAACAGATGTTTCCTGCAAATCATGACGTTCATACATCACATGGGGGTGTCTTCATATACGTAACATAATCTTACGTTTTACGACAATCTTATCATCGGTGGCCCAATTGTCAGGGCGTCCGCGTCTCCATTATCGAGAGCAAGGTGGGGTCACGTTTACTCCAGCTTTGTAGCGTCGAAGGTATTTTCAGTATAATAGTCTAAGCGGTAGCCTATGGCAGATAAAAGTTGTGGACTTCGGCTATGAAGGCCCAAGAGATAAATATAGTTTTCTCGGAAATTTGAAATACTGGAAGAATATTTTTTACACTGGTTGAACTGTTGATACATTACACCTTCTGTATCATTTACAAGGAACTCCAGCAACCCTGTTTAAATAGACTAGCTGCAGATGCACGGCAGATTATTACTCGTTCAGGTCGTAGCCTCCGTAGAGGTCGCGGATGTGGTTTTGACCCCTATTAAAAATGTTTACAAAATTACAACAGGATTGCTGTACAACTAGATTCATGCTCAATTCTGAAACAAATGGAAATAAATCTAAGCTTGAGGCTGATTCGAAGGCATTCAAACGGCGCTGGATTTTATGCTTCAGTTTGTAGAGGAGGATTCTAAGATAAAACCACTGCTGATCGACTTATCGCGGACGTCAGAGAAAGCACCTCGATTGAACATGCGTTTCAATAATTTCTAATATAATTTTCTTATGAAAAAAAAACAGAAAAAAAATTCCTTGCATGCGAAAAATACGAAGGAGTAAATTTAAATTATTCAGCTGTAATAAATTCAAGAGAAAAAAATTATATCACAAAATTTGATTAATTTTAAGCGTTGTCATTTGAGATGCCGTCTTTTCATTCTCATAGGCCTTGGCATCCCTAATGAATTTTGCACAGACTAAAATGAACGTCAAAACATGTATTTAAGAGCTTAGGCCGCGCAGTCTGATACCAACGTGCTTGATTGCATACAATTCTCAAGATGGCTCCCTCGACTCACACCAGCCATCTGTGCAGCATTATCATTTCGCTCTACATGTTATTCGGTGAAATCTAATGAAAATAATAAAGTATGTCACTGTTTGGAAAATTTGGGAATCACGCTTTCGTTTGAAATATATTTTAGCCAGGTGCTGTCTTGTCCTTTAAAGATGGCACTGTTGCTATCGTCAGCATGACGTAAAAGCTCAAGCATACATACATAACGTTCATTTTACATACATTCTTACATTTTAAGCGCATATGCGTAAGATAATCTTACACATACGTGGTGTGATCCTACATCTTTCTATGAGAATTGCAGCTATCGCTCGGTCAGTCTTGTCCTTTAAATATTAACCTGGCTGAAGGTATAGTCGAATTAAACCGCCAAGGCGCATTACAGATTACGTTCTTTGGTGTTAATTTAAGACCGATTTAAATCTAAATACGGCTTAAAGGGATACAAAATCGACGCCGATTGGCTGACAGATGAGATACGGTTTCCTGAACCTGGCAGCTTTATCACGCTTAAATGAAAGCACCGAACCTAAAATTTACTTTAGACAAGGCGTAACCTGGACTTGCCTATCTCTCACATCAGCCAATCAGAATCGATTCTGTATACTTTTCAGCTTCGCAGGCGCAAACGGTCCATACAGTCCACCATATATGTATATACTAACCCTATTTTCTCACCTGTGTGTTAGTGCATTGAGAGTTTTACACTATGTGTGTATTATTCACTGGTTTGTTTACATTGCTTACTGACCCGTAACGTGTGAACGCAGTGCATGACAGTTTTTGTGTACATATAGCAATATGTATTTGTAGAAAACCCAGCTGTCTCCTAACTGTATATACATTTTTTTTTGATTGCTGTTTTATTCAAGAATATTTCACTTGTACGATGGCGGCCAGCATTATGGTGGGCGGAAACCAGACAGAGGTCGTGGGAAAACCCACGGCCATACGTAGGTTGCTGAAGACCTTCTCACTTACGGCCGGAGAGGAAACAAACATGAGCTGGACTTGAACTCACAGCGACCGCACTGGTGAGAGGCTCATAGTTCATAGCGCTGCGCTAACTAACTGAGCCACGGCCGCCCCGGCTGTATATTTGAAGCCAATTGCATAGTCATAGGAAAGTTGTTGTAAAGTACTCGTGTTAATCGTCTCATGTTAAAGCGCAGTCGAGTTGTTGTAGGTACATATGCATGTGGATCAAATATACAGCCACGTGATATAAAGTTACAGCTTTGATGAGTATATTGAAAAAAAAAATGAAAACTGATGGTAACACATTTCCGCACAGCAGGTACTTCTATTTGTAAATTATTTTTGAAGGTAGAGTTCATGTCGTAAAATACAGCAAAATATTGCGATAATACAGTGCATACTTGTAAATTTACAGCAAAAATTCACCAGTAAATCCCACTGTTGGATTACACTGGCCTGTACTGTGGGATATTTTATTTATACAGTTGATTTCAGTTTTACACAGAATGGTGGGGGAGGGGGGGGGGGGGAGGGGGGGACCAGGCAGAGCCCGGGGGAAACCCACGACCAACTGGTCATTGCTGACAGACCTTCCCACGTGCGACCGCAGGGGAAGCCAGCATGAACTCACAGTGACCACACTGGTGAGAGGCTCCTGGATTTGCTGTGCTAACACACCAAAGCGATCCTGAGGGCCCTTGTCAATTGACAGTTTCGTCGTCTTTTCTTGTTATTGGAAGCGTATATATCATTTTTACGGATTTATCGTTCTTTAATTTACAATTTTGTTAATACAGTGTAGCAAAGTGTGACACGAAGCAACCAGGTATACTAGTATTTTCATCGTAAATAAGGAAGGTAAACTCTGTATGTGTGTATGTATGTCCTTCGATTTTCTCTAGCCCGAAAATGCGGTCTAAGGTGGACTTATATTTATTGATACGTGGAATGTGAGACAAAAATTCTCCGTTGGCAAATGTAATTCACCTGACTTTTGCCCATGACACGTAAGTTTTGCTTGCCTGGCACAATATTAAAAACTTCACAGCCGATTTTTTTGGCTAGATTTTCTAAACAACCGTTCCATCCGATCGGCTTTATAATTCCTGGGAGTAGGCCTATAGCCGCGACCCAAGGCCAGCATTGTTATGAAATCCATACGAAATACAGAGGGCATGTCATTTACGCAGGATATAGTGGCAGGTACGGACTATTTTCAACGGGCGCTGAACTGGTACTACTCACGTACTGCGGCTTGTACTACTTATACGTAGTGAACAGGCATGGTGGAAAGAGCAACAGGGGTTTGGTGCTGGGCTTAACCACATGTATAGGGTTTACGTTATTATAAAGACTGTGGATTGATATACACCTCTAAAATAATACATAAACAAAGATACTGTTTGTAAACGTCTACAACACTACAACCTTACCTGTCCCCACAGTCATGCAAGAGTGTTAGCCGTGTACATTATCTGGGTTACTTCAGTAAACACAGATGTGACTAGCTCTCCGCTGTGAGTCTTTTGCACGCTGATAATGTAATTGACATGACCTCGGGGTCATTGACCTGCGTAACCCCGAGGCAGAAGTAGGTCAACCGCATGACTGCACGGCAGGCGATAACAAAAGACCGGAATTGTAAATATAGGCGTTTACTTTTTCTGTTTATTTATTTACTTATTTAATTCATTATGTATTTATCAATGTGTAACAATTTTTCTTGCATTAAAATGGGTAATAAATGAACAGGTAACATATCCTGTTTTAGTGTATGTGGGTTGCTGGTGAAAATAGCGATGGAACTTCCGTGAGCAGCGTTGACAGTGTGATAATATAGGCCTGTTCCGAATTACCTCCCCTGCTGCACCACAGCGACTTGACGTAAAGTGAGATTTGTTTATGATTGTGAAACTACGAGAAGTGGCTGGCCTGGCCCTATTAAAGCATGCGGTATGTATGTTATGTCCGGACAGTGACAAATATTCCCCTCGGCAGCAAATGTAAAAACAGACATTCGTATACCAGCCATCAACCAATAATGACAATAATCGCAAGGCCAATTCCCAAAGCGACGTATAACACAGACCACTAAAGAACTATGAAACTAGCAAAGGTCAACAGTTTTCAGTGATGTTGGAAAAACGCGAGGTATGTTCATGGCAACTCAGTGAAATCAGTATTCAAATGTGTACCCTGTTAGAATATCAGTTGTCAATAACAAACTGTTTATCTCAGTTACGCTTTGATTGGTCTAATTCAAGACGCTGAAATATATAGTCCCCAGCCCCGGGTTTAGCGCAATTAGACACAATCATGAAGCAGCTCGCAGAGATGCTGGACGCTCTGTCCACATTTACTTGCATGTAAAAGAGAATGGTACTCATTTGTAAAGCGTCGACACACTGGTTTTCGCAGTAATAACTTGTGATGTTCATTGAAAACGTCGCACAACATACTGGATCCAACAAATGCTACAAGGCGTTGTATGTCCATAAGGGTTTTAAGCACGACGTAAAACCCTTACAAACATACATATTCATGCATACTTTTGCTTTTCTTATCGACCTTTGCGACCAGAGTTTATTCCAGTTAAGAATCTAATAAAAGCTTATCTGACTATTATTGTCTATACAGTTAGAAAATAATCTGATAATTTTGACAGAAAAGTCTGTTGTCTGAGTGATGCTAGAATATATTCTTTATTGAAGCAGATTATTCTGTTAAATATAAAACATGTATTCTAATAGTTCAACATAAAGATTCTATTAGACTAACAGGTTATTATGTTAAATATAAACATAATGTTATGCTATAATAACACAATACATTCTAGCGTCAATAAGACAACAGGCTTCCTGTCAAAATTAACAGATTAACAGAGTGTATAAACCATTTTACATGAGTGAGTGAGTGAGAGTGCTGGAAGTTTAATTTATTTATTTATTTATTTGTTTGATTGGTGTTTTACCGCCGTACTCAAGAATATTTCACTTATACGACGCGGCCAGCATTATGGTGGGAGGAAACCGGACAAAGCCCTTGGAAACCCACGACCATCCCGCAGGTTGCTGCCAGTCCTTCCCACTTACGACCGTGGAAGTGTAACGTCGTACTCAACAACCTTTCAGTATAAACCATTTTACACGAGTGAGTGCTGGAAATTTAACGTCGTACTTAACAATCCTTTCAGTCATACGACGAGAAAGGAGACCTTAGAGTGCATGTAAGTGTAATGTGCCTCACTGTTGCAAAATGGAGTTAAACCGCGTTTTTATCTAGTGCTGCTTCACTGAGACGACTTACCGAAGGCCTTGTTAGCTGATAGGGATCAACCAGTCGTTGAACTATTCCCTTCATGCTGAACGTCAAGTGATGAAGTTAAAACTTCCTCTTTAAGGTCTTGACCCGACCCAGGATTGACCCTGGATCTATAGTATCACGAACCGCTCTGCCAATTGTGTTATCGGGGCCGATCATTTTACAGGATAGAAATACAATATGGAAGACTTTCAGCATGAAGAATAAAACCAGATCAGCGACAACAGTATGATTTACCTTAATTAGGACTTATTTCAACAGTTCTTGGAAATGTTTAATTGCTAGCAATTGTTATGTATGACTATCTAACGTCTTCATGTACTGTTAGTCTGCGGACCTTTGTGAAGGGGGGGGGGGGGGGGGGGTTGGTTTGCACTGGCGCTTTTCCGGCCCAAAGGGCCGATGCGCGCCAAAACTTGGCGGCATTGAAAATGCTTTTAAGCTGGATAGTATATAAAGGAAGAGTATATTATTTAGGACAAGAAGAAGAAGTTTCAATACTAGTGCTATGGACATTGTAGCTTTATAGCCGACGAATTTTGGGCTTCATGACTAAAAGAAGAAAAAAAAAAAAAAAAAAAAAAAAAAGTGTTTGCAGAGGGTCATTATTCACTATGATGACCGTTTTCTTAATGTACAATCCATATTTACAGTACAAGATGGGCAAGTACATGGTTAAAGAGAGATTTTGGGAAACGTGGGCGTTAGAACACTCAAGATGTTATAACATATATGGAACACAGAATATAGTACGGGAAGAGCTGAACAGTATACATACACGATACCTGGACAAAAAAAAACAGTAGAAGCGTCAGCTCATATCAGTTCTGTTCGGGTAAAAAAACGACAACAACCATTTTAAAAGCAACAAACAGGCCGATCCTACCATGTTAACATTAAAAAAAAAAAAAAAACCGATTATTAAAAACGACGACATCTGCTAAGAAAATTGGCCAGGGCCTGGAAAGTCTTATTTCGGTTGGCTTTAGGATTTAAAACAGATGCTAACGTAAAATGCCGAAGGCCAATGGAGCGTAAGTCCCGGTAAAGAACACGGCGAGCGTTAGAGTGCCGGGTACACGTAAATAAGAGATGAGCGATATCATCGTTAACTAGGCATATGTCACATAGCCCAGATGGGTGCAGATTCATTCTGAATAAATAGGTATTTGTAGGTACATGTCCAGAAATAAGGCGGAAAACTAGCGTTTCATCTCGTCGGAACGTAATGATATTGGCGAATTTAACAAGACAGAACGATTATACTCGTGAAAAAAACTCCCCTTATTAGCTTCATCCCACTGCCGCTGCCAAATATCCACAAACTTAGGTGCGACATGACTCATGATTTCATTAATGTTTAAGGGCACGTGTATGGATATATCTAAAAAGGATAAAGCTCTCTTCGCCAGGGAGTCTGCCATTTCGTTCCCCACAATACCGACATGAGCTGGTACCCAGTCAAAACTCACAGAGACGCCCTGGTAACGAAGAGTGGTGCATAAATGTAGTATTTCAAATACAAGTGATGAGGAATTATACCAGACATAATTTGACATGGCCTGCAAGGAAGATAAAGAATCGGTAAGTATAACAGCCCTGGAAGGTTTTTAGGTCGAGGAGAAACTGAAGAGCACAGATGATAGCTGTAAGTTCTGCTGTAAATACTGAGACAAAATTGGATAATCTAAAGGATTTGGAATATTTTAACTCTGGAACACAAAAAGCTGCACCAACTCTGTTGCTGTCTGGACACTTGGAGGCATCAGTGTATACCTGCAAGTACTGGGATAGGCTTGTATGTATATATTCCGTAGCACATAGTAAGGAAACATTCGGATTATCAGATTTTTTTTCTATCATTGTTCAGAGTAGTCGAAATATAGGGCGCCGTGTAAACACAACAGCTTCTGTTTTAACAGAAGAAAACTTAAACCCCCAGTCCCGGCTCCATTTCATTATATCATCTAGACCTTGCTGAATATGCTTGACACAAGATGCAAGGGACCTAGAGCAAAACCACATGGATTTATCATCAGCGAAAAGCGTACAATTTAATTTAGGGGATATGGCATTGGGTAAGTCATTTATAGCTACATTAAATAAAGTGGGAGATAAGACACTTCCCTGGGGAACCCCATTCTCCACCGGAACCATGCGAGAATAACTCTGTCCCACTCGAACTTTAATAAAACGTCCGGACAGGAAATCTTTTAAAAAACCCAACATTTTCCCACCAATGCCAATATTACGCAGCTTAATTAACACCCCAGTCCTCCAAACCATATCGTACGCTTTTTCTATATCGAGAAACACGGCAAGTAGATAATCTTTATATTTAAAAGAGTGTCTGATGGAGGTTTTCTAATTAACCACATGGTCAGTAGTACAACGTTTGTTTCGAAAACCGCTCTGTACTGGACTAAGTATATTGTGTTTCTCCAAAAACCACATCAATCTAGAATTTATCATACGCTCCATGACCTTGCAGAGACAGGACGTGAGGGCTATAGGCCTGTACGAAGATGTGAACGAGGGATCCTTACCTGGTTTAGCAACGGGCACAACAATTGCCGTTTTCCATTTAGCCGGGAGTTTC
This sequence comes from Liolophura sinensis, assembly GCF_032854445.1. Taxonomy (NCBI): domain Eukaryota; kingdom Metazoa; phylum Mollusca; class Polyplacophora; order Chitonida; family Chitonidae; genus Liolophura; species Liolophura sinensis. Next base: position 5,624,517 of record NC_088296.1, on the reverse strand, counting down.
ATACTAGACCAAACGGCATTGTAGAGCAATAGTAATATAGTCATACAGTGATATGGCAAATTGTACAACATGGAGTACGTAATAGTATCCTCACCCGGTGACGAATCCGAACATGAGGATAAGGCCTGCTTTAATTCTAGTAAAGAAAAATCATTGTTAATTGGCATGTAATCAAAAAGAATATTATTAAAAGGATGCATTTCTTCAATATTTTCCTTATGGGATATAAACTCAGGAGAATAATTGTTTGAACTGGAAACGAAAGAGAAACTGTCTGCCAAAATATTGGCTTTGTCAATATTAGTAACATAATTACTATTATTATGAACAATAGTTGGGGTGTTATTTGATTTTCTTTTACCTTTAATCGAGTTTATTTTATTCCAGACTTCTTTGGTATTTGTATTTTCAGATAAATTCGAACAGTATTGTCGCCAGTGATCTCTCTGAGCTGTTTTAATCACCCGCTGTGCTACAGCTTTAGCTCGTTTAAATAAAACAATGTCTTGGTATAGGCGAGTGCGTTTTGCACGATTTTTTAAACGTTTCCGATTTTTTATAGCATTAGAACAATCGTCGTTCCACCAAGGAACAGGTATTTTACTAGACACCTTACCTGAGGATTTTGGAATGCATTTTTGTGCAGCCACATCAATGGCATTAAGTACATTATCTGCAAAAATATCAACATTATTATTATACACATCCTGAGAAAAAGACCTCAAACATTCTTCTTTGTATACATCCCAGTTTGCCCTTTTCACACACCATCTGGGAGGCTGGCCTACAGGATTCACATGGTGGTCTATATTACAGGTGACTAGAACTGGTAAGTGGTCGCTAGGACAAGGGCTTATGGTATCAACGAACCAATTAAAAGACAGGCCTATATCTGCTGAGCAAAGAGTAAGGTCTAAGTGAGACAGATTACCAGAATGAGGATCTACACGAGTGCCCGTTCCATCATTTAAAACACACATTTCATAATCATTAACTAGAGCAGTCATTACCCTTCCATTGAAATTCGTTGTAATGCTACCCCATAAGGGTCCGTAAGCGTTAAAATCCCCACACAATATATAAGTGCTATTAATATAAGACATAAGAGTATCAAAATCTTTTCTATCAATACGACTAGAAGGATTGTATATTTTCTATCAATACGACTAGAAGGATTGTATATATTAACAACACTTGTGGGTGCACCAGACCTCGTAGCAATATTAAAACATTGTGCCTCAATACTGTTAAAGGGAGGTAACTTTAGTTCTGAAAATAGGCCGTCTTTTAGAAGCATGGCCAGGCCCCCTCTCCCGTCTGTATTCCTATCCATTCTACCTATAAAATACCCAGGGTAAGTAAAATCCATATGTGGCTTTAAAAAAGTTTCTTGAAGACATATAACATGAGGAGCGGGCTTAAGATTTTGAATATAACACTTGAATTCCTCTCCATGAGCGCCAAGACCGCAAATATTCTGATGTAACATGTTAAAAGTCATTGATAAAAAAGGTAAAACAAGATAGGAATATATATTTATTTTATATAAAGGATACATTATGAATGTTCATCATTCGAGGACCCAGTAAATAGAATATTGTTTAGTCTTTTAAAATCAACAGCCTCAGAGCCAAGACGACTCTGAGCGATGCTAAACACTACTTGTACCAAACTCTTAGGGTCTTCGATTTCGAAGACTTTTATTAGTATTTCCGAAAAGATGGCGATAAGCCTTGTGGCCATTGTGAAAGACATATCGTCTGTCTGAGTGGTTTCACCACGTGGGGTTTGAGTAGCTATGGTCCTAAGGATTGGCTTGACGGGTGTAATCGTAATAGAATGGGGCTGTTCAGGGGGGGTATCCACTACCTGCCCTTCTGTTAGAGCTCGCTCATTTGACCCCTCTGGGTGAATTCTATGGGGGTTATCTTTTTCACGTACTGATTTTAAAGCATCAGCAAAAGAAATTTTCTTGGTAACCTTTATGAACTGCGCTTTACATACCTGCTTTCTATATGGGCAACCCATATACGCCGAGCTATGGCTCAGGGACCCGCAGTTGACACATTTGGGGCGATCCAGGTTGTGGCATTCATCAAATGTATGGGGACCGCCACATCTTGGGCATCGCTGGCGCCCCCTACATTCCCCTGAAATATGCCCAAAGGACTGACATTTGAAGCAACGTATGGCGGGTGGAACATATTGCTTGACAGGAAATATTTCATAACCGAGAGAAACTTCTTCCGGTAGTGCATCCGAATTAAAATATAACAACATACATTTGGTTTTAGTTTTTTCCTTCCCTTTAGTCAGACGCTGTGCTTTCGTTACTTTGTATTTTTTCAGTGCTTGTTGTACTTCTTCTTCAGTGATGTCTTCCCCTAACCCATAAATCACCCCACGTGAAAGGGTGATATTGGAGTGCAGCCTGCAGGAGACATCTCTTCCCATCAGCGTTGTTATGCTGAGTGCCTTTTTGACTTGAGTGGCACTATTACAAACAATCATTAGGTCTTTACCGTTAATTTTCTTTACTTCTTTTACATTGCCATTGCTTGTTGTAAACTCTGACCAAATTTAATTGGGTTCCACCCAGTGACGGGTAAGCCCCCCATAGATGAAATTACAACATTGTTATTGTTATTTCCCTGCTTCTGACCCACCTGCTTTGCTTTCTTCCCTTCCTGGGAGCTTCTATCTACTGAAAAATCGCGCGTTCGCTTTGTAGTGGATCGCGTTTCCACGACTTCCATGTCGTCTCCTTCTGCGTCATCCATGGCTGTAACTAATGACTATAGTGGTGTATGCACAGGGGAGTTATTACAAGACGACAGTTAAAAATAGCAGAAGTTGCTCGGGAGCTGCTCCGAGCCAGGGAGAAAAGACGAAAGGCGCTCTGTTAGGTGTGGAAGAGACAGTGTAAGTACAGGATTTCCTATCCCACAATTGTACACTATACCTAAAGTATAGTAACTTTTGCTGCATCCACTGGGAGCCAGGAGAGTGTGCGAGGCTCTCGTATCGAGTCCATTATTTTGATATGAGCTGGTGATGCCAGTTTCATTTGGGAGGACAGATTTTTATGCCGGCACCGTTTGTGTACCACAGTAGTACTGATGTCTGGTTTATGTGAATTTCTGCGGAAGTCACGTTTATTGGTGTTCGGATCTTTATTATGATTATACAGTGTTGACTGTGTAATTTGTTTAACACGCTGACCTCACCTGACCGACAAGGTCGTCAAGGACTCTAAACTGAAGTTTTCAGTTTTGTAAAGGACGTTCGTTCTGCCACAAGGTGACATTACTCTACGTCTCTGAACGGCTCGTTTGTGAGTTTCTGCGGGAGCAGATCAGGATGTTTTTGAGAGTTTAAAGAAGGAAGACTCGGTTAAGTTAGGGACATTTTTAGGTTTGTCCGTAAAGTCTTCATGGAGGAAAAGAAGTTCAGTATTTACTGGAAAATGATCTGGTCGAGCCCAGTAACAGTAAGTGGAGTTCGCCTTGTATTCTTGTGCCAAAACCAGATGGGACGTACCGTATGTGTACAGACTATCGCAAAGTGAATGCCGTCACTAAAGCGGACAACTTTCCCATTCCAAGGATTGACGACTGTATCGATGCCGTGGGACAGTCCAACGTTGTCTCCAAGTTTGACCTATTGAAAGGATTTTGGCAAGTACCGCTCACGCAGCGCGCTCGTGAGGTGTCAGCGTTTGCTACCCCAGATGGTTTATACCAGTACAAAGTCATGCCCTTTGGGATGAAGAACAGCCCTGCCACCTTTCAACGACTTGTGAACAACGTTACATCAGGCCTTAAAGGGTGTCGTGTTTACATCGACGATGTAATTATATTCAGTGACACTTGGGAGGAACATTTAACTATCATGGAGGCATTATTTGCGAGACTGTCCCAAGCCAATCTTACAGTAAATTTGGCCAAGTGTGAGTTTGGTTGTGCTTTTGTCACATATCTAGGGCATGTTGTCGGACAGGGTCAGGTAAAACCTATTAATTCTAAAATCAGTGCTATCTCTTGTTTTCCAGTGCCAAGTTGTAAGAGAGAATTAAAGCGTTTTTTGGGCATGGCAGGTTATTATCGTAAGTTCTGTAGGAACTTTTCATTTGTTAGTGAGCCACTAACTCAGCTGTTAAAGAAAGGTGCTAAATTCTTGTGGTCCATTGAATGGCAGAGATCTTTTGATAGATTAAAGGCCTTGCTAAGCAGCGGCCCCATACTTGTAGCACCTGATTTTAATTTACCATTGAAGCTAGCTGTTGATGCTAATGATATATCTGCTGGGGCAGTTTTGTTACAAGAAAATGAAACAGATCACGTTGATCACCCTATATGTTTTTTCTCTGGCAAATTTGACAAGTGCCAGAGAAATTATTCGACAATAGAAAAGGAATGTCTGTCCTTGATTCTAGCATTACAGCATTTTGAAGTATACGTGGCTTCGTCAAGTTGCCCCATTGTTGTGTATACAGATCACAATCCCTTAACCTTCTTGCACAAACTAAAAGGTAAAAACCGAAGATTGTTACGGTGGAGTTTGCTTTTGCAAGAATTTAATCTAGAGATTAGACACATAAAAGGGAAAGATAATGTGATTGCTGATTGTTTGTCACGTGTCTAGTTGGTTTTCTGCAGCTTTGTTTTTAAAGACTGTGGTAAACGTTATTATTATTCATAATTATGAATATGTTACCATATGAAGGGTGGGGGTGTTATGTATGACTATTTAACGTCTTCATGTACTGTTAGTCTGCGGACCTTTGTGAAAGCATAACAGGCCTTGTTATATGTGTACAGCGCGGACCTGATCGAAAGCACCTTGTTCAATGCTTTGTTTATTTTACTGGCTGTTCATTGGCTGTTAGTTCTGTGTTTAAAGACCGTTAAATCCACCTGGAGCGTATATAAGCCGTGTTTTCTGTGCAGAGAGGAGGTATTTTTGCTGCATCCACTGGGAGCCAGGAGAGTGTGCGATGCTCTCGTATCGAGTCCATTATTTTGATATGAGCTGGTGATGCCAGTTTCATTTGGGAGGACAGATTTTTATGCCGGCACCGTTTGTGTACCACAGTAGTACTGATGTCTGGTTTATGTGAATTTCTGCGGAAGTCACGTTTATTGGTGTTCGGATCTTTATTATGATTATACAATGTTGACTGTGTAATTTGTTTAACACGCTGACCTCACCTGACCGACAAGGTCGTCAAGGACTCTAAACTGAAGTTTTCAGTTTTGTAAAGGACGTTCGTTCTGCCACATGGTGACATTACTCTACGTCTCTGAACGGCTCGTTTGTGAGTTTCTGCGGGAGCTGTGACTGCTCTAAAGTGGATTATACCTCCATGCCTGTATTTACCCTGTGTTGTGCTCTGCGGGTGTGACGTCATTCAAAGGCTTGACTGTTCCAGTTCTGTGTAACCTGTGTACTGTGTTCGCGTTCGCCAACCTAGCGAAGTACCTGACTGGGACAATTTGTGACTTGTGTGAATTGTGTGTTTATCCCATGGTCTTTACGTTGGATCTCCTGGAATACGTTCCTTGGGATGCAAAGGTGAACTGGAAACTTTTAAAGACCGGTAATACTGATGTGTATGTAGTTTTATGTTGTTGCTGTTGAACTGTCTGTAAAACTGTACGTCTCATTTTATATGTATATAAAGGATTGTTTACATTGTAATATTGGGTCACTGAGTCTGTTTTCTGTTGCTGTATTCAATACCGTAACACAATTCACACGCCCCCTAATACCATGGCTCAAGTAGAAAACCAGGATTTACCTCAATTAGGACTTATTTTAACAGTTCTTGGAAATATTTAAGTTCTAGCAATTCACACGCCCCCTGGCACCATGGCTCAAGTAGAAAAACAGGTTAAAAAGTAGGGAAAAGAAATTCAGTCGTCGATGTTAATTGTAATTAAGAACACGTCACTCGTCTAAGCCTATGGGCTGTCATGTGACTTGCTGGGGAAGAAAGTTGTATCTTTGTATTATGTATCCCGTTGGTCGACTTCACTTGAGTCGAGCAGATGTTCAAATCTTGTGTTTCGACTGAAGTGTCATCCCTGACAGCCTAAGACCAACATGCTGATGACCAGTACGATCGTCTGGAGCACCTGTCTCACCGGGCTTCTTGTCCCTATTTTCTCAGCCCAAGATGTTACTGGAGGCGCTGGGGTGGTAAATATAGCCATTAACGGGCCTATTATGTTCTGTTCAGTTAACAAAGCAGGTGCATAACGCGCCGGCAATGTATCTATTTATTTATGTCTGCCTTTATAATGACTTTATTTACTTTAAAAGCAGTCAAAGACAAGAAGTTCAGACAGGTCTCACTTATGAAAGACGTACAGCATAGAGAGTAAAAACCGAACATGGATGAAATCGTCGAAATTAGGCCTCAATTTACTCTAAAAACACAATCTGTTAATTTTACCAGAAAATATGTTGTCTGAGTGATACTAGAATGTTATTATAACATAAGAATGTGTCATATTCAACATAATATCCTGTCATATTCAACATAATATCCTGTCGTCTAATAGATCTTTATGTTGAATTAATAGAATATGTGTGTTATATTTAACAGGGCAATCTGTTGCAATAGCAGAATACATTCTAGCATCACTCAGACAATAGACTTTCTGTTCAAATTAGCAGATTCATCTTTCAGTGTAGGTTATATTCTAACTGTTCATGTAAACTGTTAAAAAATATCAATTTTCACCTTATGTATGATATCATATTGAACTTGTAAGCATAATAAAACGTACGTATGTAGGACGACAGGGAATACAGCTCTGGTATTTTTTTTATACTGGAATACAAGGTGAAGTGTGAATTAACGCTTAACTGGCCTAATTTCGGCTATCTACGTCTTTCTAATAATTGCGTATTTTTTACCTGCGGCAATGCAACTATAGTATATAACAGCTGAAATACAAGACACGTTATGAGAGAGATATTAACCCCATACGTGAGGCCAACCGTGACGATGCAGTATTTGTCACTACATGATTCTCACACTTTCACATGCAATTTTTTTTGCGAGACAAATATTTTGATTATCGACAATTTATCAACTATCATGGTACACGATTTAGAAATCTGATTTCACGCCTTTATCTAGAACATTCTTTCAAACGTATCTGAAAACTTTTTTCTTTGTAGGAATCTTTCTTGATTTCATTCTTCATATACTGTCTTAGTTCTTGCGTAGTTTCTATTGTATGTTGTTTAGGAATTTTGCCTTGTTATTGCTAACGTGGAACGCTCATTTTGGTTGACGGCTGGTATGCGAATGTCTGTTTTCACGCTTTTATATACTTGACATTCCTACCAGGAGATTTTACATGTTAATACTCAACTTCAATTCCGATGGGAAACAAACGCTTTCCTTGTGTTACATATGTCTCTAGTTACGCCTATTTTCTATACCTATTTTAGGACTACCTGCAAAAGTTTGGATACCTAGATTCTCTGAATCCCGGCGCCTTGCGAACAGAGGAATCCTACATCAAAGGCTTGAGGATGTTTCAAAAGTTTGCAGGACTTAAGATCACAGGTAAATCAATCAATCCGTTAACCAACCGATCGGCAACCACAAAAGTTCAATAGTGAATCAATCACTGTTGGGTGGACAAATATAGTATAAAAAGACCAGAGTGAATAGAGCAAAACCAGAGCATTGACTAAAGAGAGATATTTTCAAAAAATATAGGAATGTGTTACCCCCAAGGACTAGCAAAGTTGGTGCCATTTCAGTGTTGTTTAACGATATTATCTAATTTCCAAATAATAGTAATAATCAAATTACTGAACTTATTCGTGGAGACATACATTCTCATACAAGCCGCCGCAATGACCCAAGATCGTCTTACCAATGCAGTCGCTGTGAGTTCAAGGCCAGCTTATGCTGGCTTCCTCACCGGCCGTAAGTCTTCTAGCAACTTGCGGATGGTAATGGGTTTCCCCCTGGCTCTGCCCGGTTTGCTCTCACCATTATACTGGTCACCGTTGTTGGAGTGAAATATTCTTGAGCACTTCGTAAAACAATAATGAAATAAATAAATAAACATACGGACGTTCCAGGTCAATGATCGCAAGGCCAATTGCCAAAAAAGGAACGTACAACACAAACTCCTAAAGAACACAGAATTCAGAGAACGTGAAGTACGAAATTAGGACGGAATCATGTCAAGCGAATCAGACAGCAAGTTTCAATATGGGAGACCAGTGCAGCCACTCGCTTTCTCTTGCCGCGTATTTTAAAAATCCACGGCTTGAGAAACGTGAGAACGCCACTATAGCTAACACCACGCGAGATTATAACGTTTGCTTGTTTTCTCTAGTCTTTTATTCTCGCCAAGTCAAAAACCCGCGGGTCGAGAACTCGAGAATGAAAGGTGACAAAGACCGTAAGCTTTCCGCGAGTTCTCGAGTCTCGCGAGTGGCAAAGCACTATTACTATCGGTACTATTTTCGGTTATTCGCCCGGGGTTTGTCAATAACCGCGCGAGTTTAGCAATAATATCGCGCTGTTTTACTTGTCTCGCGTTCTCGACTTCTCGACTAACATGTCCGATCATAAACCTGCGTGTCGAGAACACGAGAGTCGAGTTTTTTGTTATTCTCCCTCGCAGTTTGTCAATAACAACAGTTCCGGCTTAGAAGTTAGATTGCAACACTTTCTAAGCCTTTTGTACACATGGGGTTAAATTTAGAAGTTATGAAATCTTCTATTTTAGATTTCACATGCTTTATCTGAATATTAAAAAAAGCTGGAGGTAAAAAGTTTTTTTTAAATGAAGCAGGATAAAAAACATGTGCCCTTAAGCAAAGACTGGGATCTCATCCGTGCATGACACAATAATGTGGCCTGCTTCTATGTATTTAAACTGTTAAATGCCATCGGTGTACAGGTGTATCCCATATATACGAACTCGCCGCTATTCTTGCTAGCAATGGCAGAAAACGGATGTGTATTGATAATTACTTGCCCAGTTTAATACAAAATTTACTCGCCCTAAGGATATCGATCGTTTCTTTACGAGCTAAGTAGGGTGAAGATCGTGGACATAGCAACGGATGACCTGTACATACCTCATATTACGTCGGTTAGGCGGTTAGCAAATACCACAGTACACGACGTTATCTAAGGTTTCTTACCTTAAAGGTGCCGACTGCGAAAAAGTTGTGCTGCTGTTTTAGATGCCATCTACATAAAGTAGTTTCCCTTGTGTCTCCGGTGTTTCCCTTCAACCATCAACTCACTCATGTCGCTATAGTTAGAAACAGGGCTGCCAATGACTGCCGTTTTGACTGGGTTACCTCCCCTTTGAAAGGTAGAACTCGGTACTGAGCGACCTACCATATAAGTTCAGTTCTGCCGTACCGACCGTTGGGAATTACGAAAACTTTATCATACATTACCGATAGAAAGGAAGGTCGTATTTCGTTTACTAGACTTATAATTCACAATGGTACATGTGCTATGCACGAGCGAACGTTGCATTGTGTGAATGTTTCAAGTCAAACGTTTTCCTTGATTCTAACCGGTTTACCCACCTTATAAGGTCACTTTAGCGGGTTCTTTTGTGAATTTCTCATCATACAAAATTGAGGGATTGCATAAAAAGTATCGCAAGAGCTTTATGCGGTCCTCAAAGCGCATATTTACATACCCGATATTAAGTGAAACACGGTCATCGCAAAGGCGTCTTTACATATACATGTATAGTGAAACGTACAGGCGAGTGTAACTGATGTGTACAAATGGTTATTTTATTTATTTATTTGATTGGCGTTTTACCCCGTGCTCAAGAATGTTTTACTTATACGACGGTGGCCAGCGTTATGGTGGGAGTAAACCGGGCAGAACAGGAAGAATACTGACAAACACCTGCAGATTACCGGCAGACCTTCCCATGTACGGCTGGTGTGGAAGACAGCATGAGGTCATTGGTGAGAGGTTTCTGGGCTATTGTGCTGCGCTAGCACGCTAACCACTAGGCCATGGAGACACGGACGCACATATATAAAAACATGTTGACCCTTACACAATTTAAAATTTAAATTTTAAACTAAATTTAAAGAACATATAAACATGCATGTATAATTCATAATCTCAAAATATATAAATAAGGACGTGGTGAGCTCGTATGGTCTAATGATCAAGAATCCACCGTTACAGAGCAAAAGGTTGTGGACATGACAGTATGGTTGGAGGGTGTCTTGAATATGCTATTAGGATGGGGGTTTTTTATTGTTAAAAGTTAGGCCACAATTGTATTTTAAATAAGATTTAACTAGGTTTACTAGGAAAAGGGGCATGCATGACCGAGTGATAGCGTGCCAGCGCGGTGCAGTAATTTATATGGGGTCACTCTGGTTTCAAGTGCAACTGATGCTGGCTGCCTCTCCGGCTGTAAATGAGAAGGTTTGGCAACAACCTGGTTGCGGTCTTGGTTTTCCCCAGGCTCTGCCCGTTTCCCTCACACTATAAGCAACAACAGAAAATCGTCTCACTGATCAAAACTGAACGACCCTATGCCAGAACATGGGAGAGTGCTAATATGTAGCAACGTCAAAGGGGCGTCATCACTACCTGATACCGCGAAGAACTTCCAACTAGCATCAAGAAATCTGACACCTATCCAAATTATAAAAAATGCCCACCATCCACTAGAAAATGCCATTCACTAGAAATTGTTGGTGGGGGGCAAAACACTCTTTCAAGTTTTCAGAGTGCTGCTAATAACTTTGTAAACAACATATCTTTCAACACCGTAATGAATGCAGTGGTGATGTTTTCTTCCAGGTAGATTAGATGCGGAGACAAAAGCTACGATGCTGTTGCCAAGATGCGGAGTTGCTGATCAGGCTGGAAATGCCTTGCGTGTCAGACGGAGACGAAGGTTCGCCACGCAAGGTACGAGTGTGAATGAAACTACGTTTTTGAGGAAATTTTTCTTAGCTTATGCTAACTGTAATAAATATGTACAGGCCCTAATTTCAGGTGCAGAGTAGAAATTTCGAGAAAAAAATAAAGTAAAAGTGCTTTGGCATGTTAGAACTACAGATTTGGGGAACTAATGAAAAACTACATGGATGTTAATTTCGATGACTTGTTGATGAGTATGTTCACTGATATCCCAAATAACTATTCGTCCATGATAAAGTTGGATTTATCTCATGCGTCATCAGTTAAAATTTTAATATTTAATGTGATCTATATAGTTAATCTCAAAAGGTAAAAGTGTGGCTAAGGGCAATGTATTTGGAGTGATCGTAGTAAGTATGGACGTAATGGGTTCACAGATTTTAGTCAAATCTGACAGTCATTTAGAATTCGTCAACCCTTTTATGGACGTTCACTTTTGATGTATATTTATTTATATGATTGGTGTTTTACACGGTACTTTAGAGTATTTCACTTGTGCGACGGCGGCCATTATTAAGTTGGGAGGAAATTGTGCAGAGCCCGGGGAAAAAATACGACCATTCGCAGGTTGATAGAAGATCTTCCGGGAGAGGAAACCAGCATGAGCTGGATTTGAACTGACGGCGACCGCACTGGTGGGAGACACACGGGCCGATATTCAGCTCTCTGTAAATTTGGTTATATGTTGGGAAATAAAGAATGCAAAGTCACTACTAGAGTCTATTGCATTATATGAGTAGAATGCATATCTTTAAGTCGGTCAGTTACAAGGAACTATACAAAACTTCATCACCTTAATAAAGTTTCGTGGGGGTGGGTATATGGGAGGGACGTGAGGGGGGATAGAGTTAGGAATGTTTAGAGTGAGCTGTTAAGTTGCTTGTCTCCTGTCTTTGGGACACAGGAAGTTAAGGCTCAAAACCGGTCTTGGACAGGGAATTTGTAGATGCCCCCACTCTCACTGCGTGTGGGGTCTTGCGGACAGTAAGCGGTCGACAACGCCTGTGTTTGCACAATCTATCTGGGATGTATAATTTGGTAGCAACTTCTGAATTGAATGTGCTGTTACGCAACTGCAGAGAGACCCTGCTGGGAGCTAGATATGCATATTATGGAGGACAGAAAGTATTGATGAGCCACGCATAATCTTTTCTGTTATAACGGATGTGTTTTGTTTTCATATCTTCCTAGCCAGTCCCTACCTTTTAGCTCTGTGTTCATTTTGTTCACACCTAAACAATAAACCATAAAACCAGGGCTTGTATTTTGTGGCTTTGCTGGGGACATGAACCCTGTCGTTACATATCCTTCATTAAAAAACCAACGGCCTTCCACTAATATAGTGTGCATATCTATGCTTCACATGTAGGAAATTTAGTCAGGCACTTGCCAAAGCTCGATGGTTCCCACCGGGCACTCTTGTTTGCTCCACCCATAGAAGTGACCGCCATCGGACGGTTCTTCAGTGACATTAAAGGAGACAGAATCTCTTCTGATTGGCTGGTTGGTGAGATGGGCGTGTCCAGGCTATACCTAGCCTAAACCGAATTTTATTTATGACATTTATTCAGTCGTGAACAAAGGCTGTACCCACTGTCAGCCAATCAGCGTCGATTCCGTATCCCTTTGAACAGCAGTCAAATAAAACAGATAAACAAATTCTTCTCCTTCTTCACCTGACAGTTTTAACGATGATTTTTCATAACTGACTCCAGGCAGCAAATGGCCGAAGACTTCTCTAACGTACAAGATAAGGCAATATACCCAGAAACTGGCGAGGAATCAAGTGGAAGATGCTATAAAAAAAGCCTTTAAGGTAACATTGAACCCTATATAGTAGCAGATGTATATTTACTTACCTATTTATTTACTTAACCATCACCATGGCTGAAGCAGAATTAAGTACAAAAGTGCCGTAACGTTAATTGCAATACATTAAAAGTTCATTGGATTGAAAGGTCTCAAATAACTAGGCCGTTTACGCAGTTCTTGGAACAAAGAGTTAACCAGGGTGATGGTTAATTTATTGATTTGAACGGTGTTTTACGCCGTAGTCAAGAATATTTCACTTATACGTCGGCGGCCAGCATTCTGGTGGGAAGAAACCGAGCAGGGCAGGGGAAACCCACGGCTATCCGCAGGCTGGTGAAGGAGTTTCTCATCTGCTACCGGAGAGGAAACCAGAATTAGATGGACTTGAACTCACATAGACGGTATTCAGGAGAGGCTCCTGCATTGATATTTGCGTCGAGCTGACTCGATGATGATTTCGGCCATGCAGGTTCCACCAGGGTGGTAAGCATAACTGCAACTATTTCAATCTATTTTCATTTGAGTGTTTTTTTAATCCTATGCCAGTAGAGCGTTTTGAGTAAATTCCAGAGCAATGACGTCTAATAAATTTTAGTTAACATCACTGCATTATTATTTGTCTAATTCTATTTAATCGGTGGTGATAGAGAGCGTAAATTTGATAGTGTTTAAGAATATACATGTCAGATTAAAACCCGGACTGAAGTAACTTGAAAAGAAGTCGGAATTAATGGGCTACACGTACCTGTGACCATTTGCCAACTGTTACATTGTCGTCGCTTCTCTGATTTTACTCTCTCTAATGCAAGTCTTTATTATTGTATTCTTGCGTAAACCATGATTCTTGGTATTTAAGCATTTACATGAACAGTTCGAATAATGCTGTATCTTTTTATACTGCCAACACGATTAACCCCTCTTCTGGGTATATACACTTATGTTCTTTACGTACAGGTATGGAGTGATGTCACCCAACTTGAATTCCGAAAAGCGTCCGGCACTGTAGACATTGACCTTGACTTCGCTCGCGCTTCCCATGGTGACGGCTATCCTTTTGACGGAAGTGGAAGTACACTTGCGCACGCATTCTTCCCTCAGTATGGAGGCGACGCTCATTTTGATGAAGATGAACGCTGGACACTCGGCACAAAGCAAGGTAAGTTTCTGATATGGAAATAATACATTGATATCCGTTACAATTGTGATTCTTATTGTGTCTTATTACACTCGTTTTGGAGGTAATTTTTCATGTCTCCTAATTTCCCTTCTACTATGATCAGAAAGTTTCTAAAATTATGTCGTCGATGAACATACTGCGAACCCGGGGCCTGCCTAGTGCCTCGCAGTTGGGCTCTCCCTCCGAGAGAGTTGTTAACACCGTAATGGTCAGGACTGCAGGCTACTTTAAGTAAAAGGACGCTGAAATATGATGTAATGTTCATCATACAGACAACTGAAACTGTGCGTAAAAATACTTTCATTTAGTTTTTCATATTTTTATAAGAGTGTTGAAAGACATTTATATGTATGAATACTATGGTAGGCTCTACGAGCCATACTGAAGGTATCTAGTAACTCTAACGTCACATCACCTTTTTTCCCTGATGTTTTTCAGAAGGAAAGAATTTTTGAGAACATTATTGCAGTAATCTTTTCTCATTGGTAAAAAAGGTTATTCCAACATTCAGTGTCGTGATTAAAATTTTAAAAAACTTCCTGTGACGTCAGAGTTCCTAATCTCTAAATCTACGGCCCATAAAGACCACCTTACAATTCAAATGTTTGAACGCCTTTAAATTTTTTCACAAAAATCTAAAAATAAAAAGTGAAAATGCATTTATGCACAGTTTTAAGTGGTCTATTTAGTGATGCCCTCTTCGATTTCTAGAGGTTTTTTTTCATTTAATGCTCGGTCTGATTGCCGAAGAATGAGAAAAACTGTAGTTTAAAGACATTTCTTTACGCCTTAAGAAGAAAGCTGACAAGTGTGTTTTAGCTATTCAAATGTCATTGCTGCTTTGCTTTTACTCTCTGTGTTATATGTCTTTAATTATAAATTACATTTACAAACGCATATGTCAGGGCAAATCCTAAAATGCATATTCGGAAATAAAAACCAAACATTTCAAGTGTCTTAATGAATTTCAGAAATTGCATTTAGGTACGTGACATTCTGTCACTTAGTAAAATATGATCCCCCCCTGCACCAGGCATAAACCTCGTCCAAGTCGCAGCTCATGAGTTTGGTCACTCTCTCGGTCTGGATCACTCCGAAGTCAGTAGCGCCGTAATGACACCCTTCTACCGAGGATACCTGGAAAACTTCAAACTGGACACAGATGACATATTAGCCATTCAAAGCCTGTACGGTAAGTTGTCGTTATAATGTGTTTCCATTCACAGTCCTTACGGTAAGTTGTCAATATAGTGTGCTTCAATTCTCAGTCACTACGGTAAGTTGTCAATAAAGTGTGTATCCATTCTCAATCATAACGGTAAGTTGTCATAATAGTGGGCTTCCATTCTTAGTCATTACGGTAAGTTGTCATTATAGTGTGTTTCCATTCTTAGTCATTACGGTAAGTTGTCATTATAGTGTGTTTCCATTCACAATCATTACGGTAAGTTGTCATTATAGTGTGCTTCCATTCACAATCATGACGGTAAGTTGTCATTATAGTGTGTTTCCATTTAACAGCATTTACGGTAAGTTGTCATTATAGTGTGTTTTCATTCACAGTCTTTACGGTAAGTTGTCACTGTGGTGTGTTTTCATTCTCAGCCATCACCGTAAGTTGTCATTATAATGTGTTTCCATTCACAATCATTACGGTAAGTTGTCATTATAGTGTCTTTCCTTTCTTTGTCATAACGGTAAGTTGTCATTATACTGTGTTTCCTTTCTCAGTCATAACAGTAAGTTGACATTATAGTGCTGTTCCATTCTCAGCCATAACGGTAAGTTATCATTATAATGTGTTTCCATTCACAAGTATTACGGTAAGTTGTCGTTATAGTGTGCTTCCATTCACAATCATTAAGGTAAGTTGTCATTATAGTGTTTTTCCATTCTCAGTCATTACGGTAAGTTGTCATTATAGTGTGTTTTCATTCTCAGTCATCGCGGTAAGCTGTCATTCTAATGTGCTTCCATTCACAATCATCACGGTAAGTTGTCATTATAGTGTGCCTCCCTTTAATAGCATTTACGGTAAGCTGTCATTATAGTGTGTTTCCATTCTCAGTCATAACGGTAAGTTGTCATAATAGTGTGCTTCCATTTACAGCCTCTGCGGTAAGTTGTTATTATGTAGTTTTCCATTCACAGTCACCACGGTAAGTTGTCATTATAGTGTGTTTCCATTCACAGTAATTACGGTAAGTTGTCATTACAGAGTTTTTCCATTCAAGGCCTGTACGGTAAGTTATCATTATAGTGTACTTCCATTTACAGCCTGTACGTTATGTTGTCATTAAAGTGTGCTCACATTCACATCCTTTACGGTAAGTAAACATTACAATGTACTTCCAGTTAAAGAATTTATGGTCAACTAACGTTATGGTGTACTTCCAGTCAAAGCCTTTATGGTCAACTAACATTATGGTGTACTTCCAGTCAAAGCCTTTATGGTCAACTAACATTATGGTGTACTTCCACTCAAAGACTTTATGGTCAACTAACATTATGGTGTACTTCCAGTCAAAGCCTTTGTGGTCAACTAACATTATGGTGTACTTCCAGTCAAAACCTTTATGGTCAACTAACATTATGGTATACTTCCAGTCAAAGCCTTTGTGGTCAACTAACATTATGGTGTACTTCCAGTCAAAACCTTTATGGTCAACTAACATTGTGGTGTGCTTCCACTCAAAACCTTTATGGTCAACTAACATTATGGTGTACTTCCAGTCAAAGCCTTTATGGTCAATAAACATTTCACAAATCATTGAAAACTGTTGACTACTTCTCTTTCACGATTCCGTCCTACTCTCGTACTTCCCCTAGAAATTTCATGCTTCTTTCTTGCATCATTAAAAACAGCTGACCGCTTCAATTTCCATTTTTGGCTGACTGATGACATAAGAATGTTTTCAGAAACATTACTGGAGAATGATTGTAAGCCTCAGTCAAAACTTTCTGTATTTTTCCTCTAATTGCTGAATTATGCACTTCCACAAAACATCACTTTCGGTATCGTTATTTTCTGTTGCTACGCAATGGTTATTATTAATTTCAGAAGTTCAAATTAACCCCAGTTACGAAAGTTAATGTATGTACGAAACTGAATGATGAATCATTAAACCACGTATATATGAATGTAGAAGGCCTATCGGCAATGTCTGGAATGAGGGAGATTAGAGAACTTTTTGATAGCTAAAAGCTCTCTGTGTCTGTCTGTCTCTCTTTCATTTGTGTGTGCGTGTGTGCAAAATTTCTTCCCTACTCACAAAACTGATTACCGTTGCACAGTAGACAAAATGACAAGAAAGCGTAATAGCTTGCAATCACTTGCCATCAACAATAACGATAGATTCTACATGGCCCACATTATCGACTGAGTGAGTGAGTGAGTGCTTGGGGTTTAACGTCGTGCTTAACAATTTTTCAGTCATATGACGACGAAGGAATCCTTAGGGTGTATGTAATGCACCTCCTTGTTGCAGGACGGATTTCCACCGCTCTTTTATCTAGTGCTGTTTCACTGAGACTACTTAGCGAAGGCAAGTAAGCAGCCCCGGCCGAGCCGTGATACTGATACGGGTCAACCAGTCGTTGCACTATCACATTATCGATGACCTTGTACTCTCTGTTTACCCTTCAGATATCAAACGTCTTTCACTCTGTGAGTATTCCAAAATTGACGCGATCACTAGGATCAAGGACGGACGAACCTTCGTCTTTGCTGGTACGTAGCCCAAAGATTTGTTCCACAAAACTCAACAATCGGCTAAGGTCTGTTAGTCGGCTAAGATTGTTTGTCGGCTAATTTTTGCCGACTAAGGTGTATAGGTCGGCTAAGATCTGTAGGTCGGCTAACATTTGTTAGTCGACTAAGATTTGTAGTCTAAGGTCTGTTAGTCGGCAAAGAGACATCTTGTACTGAAAGAATCTGATGTAATCAAATGTACCACTTTTAAAGCTTCCAAATTTACTCCTGTCTGGCCAGTCCGGGCATGACGTAGATATTTAACTAACAGTGTTTCGACATGCAAATGTTTTCATTGTGAAACGGCTTATTTATATGTTTGTACAAGACATCTGATGATGCAGCAGCATTTTGAGTAATTCTAGACCAGTAACGTCCAATAAATTTCAGTTAACACAACAGCATATATTTTTACTTAATTCTGCTCAAGCCATGGTGCTAGGATAGTTTGGGGAAGGGGGGGGATGTCATTTGATACGAAGTAGGTATTTACATGAACAGTTTATAGAATAAATCTCTAGCTGAGGTAAACTGGCAAGAGGCCGTATTTCACCGGTGGCCAATTATCACCCTGTTGTTGCTGCTCTGGTTTTGCTGTTTATGCTTTAGTCTTCTGTATCAAACAGATACCCCTGTTTGTTACTAACATTATTTAGTATATCATTACTATTTCTTACATATCCCTTTGGGAAATGGTGTTTTCGTTTGTATCGGAATTGTAAATTGCGATTTTCGGACAAAGTTAAAAACACGGACCATTCTCCTGGCTCATACGTTGATGTTGTTTTGCTGTGTAAACGTTTGATTCCATAACGTTTGTTATATTCAAGGTATCGTTTTATTATTGCGTGAATCAGCCACGTGACCGTTATATTCTGCTTTACAGGAAAAAACTATTACCCTGTGAATAATGCGGGCAACGAAGCAGGCAACCCCCGACGAATCAGCACGGATTGGGGCGGAGTGGAGGGACCAATCGACGCAGCCCTTACAGTCACACACGGAAACACATATTTATTCAAGGTTTTAACATTTTTTTATTTTAACATTTAACACAAGCTATTATTGGCTGATACCGTGAGTACGATCTCCCATAATGCATCAAACTCTTTACAGTGCACGTGCCGTTTTATACCTTTACTTTACATCTGTGCCACCACTAGCAAATTTTGTGTACAGAAATATTGAACAACGCAAAGGTTTCTGAGGTCACGGTGATGAGTCAGGAAGTGATGTCAGAAATTATGAAAAACTCTTGTCCTGACTTTGTTTATATGAATACTTGATACACACGCATCCTCTTAAATCTAAAACAGTACGGTTCTAACTGGTACTAAAAACGATATTATGGATGAAAACTGATTGAATAATCCCGCTCGAAGACACCAGTGAGTGAGGCTAAGCCTAAACAAACCTCCGGGTGTCATTCTTGTCTGTTTGTGGCACGGATGTAAAACGAGCGTAGAGGGCGGCACTTGTGATGCAGGCAATATCCACGCCGAGTAGTCCTGTTTCCTCACTGGTCGACCATAATTACAGAATGGAGGATCAGTCCTCGGGCGGCGGGGTGGGGTTAAGGTTTGGGTAATGGGTATAAAAATTTCCTGATCACTTCGATTTAGAGCTGACAAAAATCTATATGTTTCTGTTGATCACATAATAGGGCTTGCAGTACTGGAAATTCGAAAACCTGCAGAAGTTGGATGGATACCCCCGCCACATCGCCGATGGATTCCCGGGAATCCCCAGCAACCTTGACGCAGCCTTTACTTGGAGCGGTAATGGACTAGCTTACTTTGTCAAAGGTAAGAGTTTTGTTATGGCTGCCTCAGGAGTTATTCCCCTTGTCAAACTTCCCAGTCCAAAGATAACAAATGGAACAGATGACAAAAATGTGAATGTTTTTCAGTCCTCTGTCAAAAGTGGTCTGGGAGTGTTGCCTCAGCGGTTATCGTCGCGCTGACAGGCCATCCGTCCTCCGTCCATCCGCCCGGCTGGCCATCCATTCGGTTGTCCGTTTTGGCGTTAGCACTCGATGCCCTGAACAGATTATGCGAAGTCCACCAAACTTAAACCACACTTCTGTCACGAGGAAGAATGCCCTAAGACTTTCAGCGACAATGAACTACCTTTTCAAGGATATTGGGGTCATTAAAGTTATACTAGGAAGGATGATACTAGGTGTTTTCAAATTTGTTACCAAAGTTTCATGAATATACATAGCATGCAAAAGGCATGTAGCTGAACCGTCTTTAGTTTCAATGTTCAATTTCTTAGTCTACCTGACCACCCATCCATTGGATATATCCCGGTAAACACTCCGTCTCTACAACAGTTGAGCCAAAACATATAGATCACTTATACTTTGCCACGAAGAAAAGCCTATTGATTTTCAGTGACCATATTCATTTTTTTCCCAGCTATTCCTGGTAAACATTTTAAACTAGTGAACCCTACTGAAACCTACCCTGGGTGATATGTCCCATTTTCAAGGTCATTGTGTCCTTTAAAAATGATGTTACGAAGGGCTTGTAAACATGGATTATCTTGAGGTTTCCGACCAAAGCGTGCACACTAAACCCACATGACGTACATCCAGGCATGTGAAGACGAACCATTTTAAATTTTAGTGTGTCACGACCAATATCTGGCCGGTTTGTCCATCCGTTTGTCTAGTGAACAGTTCAACACAAATTTACCCAGCTTATAACTTGACATATTTATTTATTTGATTGATCTTTTTACGCTTTACCCAAGAATAGTTCACTTATACGACGGCGGCCAGTTTTGTGAGAGGAAACTTGTCAAAGAAAGAACCTGGTAGGTTCTCAACGATCTTGATCTGTTTTGGATCTGTATAAAATGCATTTATTTATACTGTATTAAGGAATCAAATGTAAACAATGTAGTGAAATTAACCCAAAAAATTGTCGCCCATAAGAAAATATTTTTGTTTTTTTATGCTTTCCAAATTTTAGATGCTCTTAAACAAGATATGCACCATCCCTGCATATACTTGTTACATGTACTTAAGACCGTGAAGCATTGCATACATAACGCTGTATTTCTTGTCGAGCGACTCACTGGCGTCAATCACATAGAGCAAATCGTAGCTGGCGGTCCACAACAATCCCAAAACAAAAACTGAATTACATTGTTCAGCACACAGTTTTTGTAAAAAGAGAATTATATATTTGATTTTTGCATGTATAAATTTGACTATTTCTGCCTTCTTTATCATTTAGCCCACAAGAAATGAAAACAGTGTTAAAATTCATGCTTAAATTTTTTTGGGATTGTATAAAGTAAACACAAGAAGTTAGAAGACAAATGCATTAAAGGAGATGAAAACGTTAAAATGTTTTCAAAATCAGGTGAAAGAGCTTCAAAACTTAGGGCTTGCAAATATGGTCTTTAATATTTCTTTTATTTGAGGGGGGGGATCAAGAGAAAAGTGTATTCGAAAATATTTTTGTAAAGTGGTTATTTGGGACCAACGTTTGGTATTTATCATTGCTGCATAATAATGTTCTAAATAAGGATGTGATGTTTGTCTAATTAATTTATTTGAATGTAAATTTGTATTATATCGAAACGTATGCATTTAACCTAAATTATGATAATATTTATGAACATATTAAAAATATAAATATATTTATACTCCAAATTGAGGCTTAATACATTTGTTAGTTGAAAAGAAGAAATTCTAGTGCAAAAGTATTTATTAAACCTGTGATACATCCTCATTTATGACATTATTAAACAAAGACTATAAATACCAAAAGGTGATGAAAAATACCCACCATACAAAAATTATTATCAGTGTCTTTTTCTTAAGGAAAAGTCAGCAAAAATATTGAAGACCACATTTAGGAATAACTTTCCTCATTTTTTCATCTAAACTTTATGTCATTTTTATGTTTTCTCCACCTTTGATAAAATGTTGCCCCGTAACTTATAATGCCATACCTCATGACCAAAAAACCGTCTTCAATTTAATATATTAAAAACGAGATGAAAAACATTCGGTGTTACATTTGATGTCTGTATATTCCTTCTTTTGTTAGGGACCCAGTACTACCGGTATTCGTTAAACGCAACCATCGCAGCTAGATACCCGCAACCTTTACAGAACTGGCGTGGTTTGCCTTCTACCATTGACGCAGCATTTGAGTGGCAAAACGGCCGTACATACTTCTTCCACGGACAGAATTATTACAGATTCAACGACATACTGTCAAAGGTAATGTATATAGTTTTAAGTGTCTCCTGATGTCAGATATCTGCAAAAAGCCTAGTATGATAATGTAATATTAGATATGTACAACATAGAGACCAGAACAGTCAGGACAGTGTGATAATTGGCATATGGCCACACGTAACCGGTGAAATACGGCCCCAAGTCAGTTTACTGTTTTCTTATAACTGTTGATCTAAATCCTCCCAACACAAGAAATTGTGCAACTCAGGAAGTGAAACTGAATATAATTGCCACACAAATGGCCACACGAAACCGGTGAAACACGGCCTCAAGTCAGTTTACCCCAAGTGATGTAAAAAGGTAAATAGTCCCCCTAGCCCAAGAAACTGTGCAACCCAGGAAGCGACACTGAATTACTGACGGGTGCTGACACCTTTGTAATTCATTGTCTTTTTTAAAGTATATTATTTAAACATTTACACGAACATTTAGAGTAAAAGTTTTACATTAGCACAGTGCGGCAGCGGTAGATCCAGGATGTATCCTGGGTCAAGTCACACTCTAATACTCTAAAAGAGCATGTTGTAACCTTCATGTGTCCAGCACGAAAGGGATAACCCGTATGAGCATAATGGCTCGGCCGGGGCGGCTTACTTGTCTCCGGTAAGGCGTCTCAGTGAAGCAGCACTGGATAAAAGAGCGGTGGAAATCCGTCCTGCAACAAAGAGGCACATTACATACACTCTAAGGATTCCGTCGTCGTCATATGACTGAAAAATTGTTAAGCACGACGTTAAACTCCAAGCACTCACTCACTCTTTGCCTGTGTGGATCGCATGGATGTAGTTCATAGGATGCGAAATCCCACTTATGTTTCTTTGTATACCCTCTTCTTTTTAAGGTTAACGAAAAAAAAAAAAAGACAAACAAACAAAAAGTGCGAATTCATGGTACTTGCATAGTACATTCCCTCGTAGAGTCTTTTACACCCACCCCCCGTGTTAAAAAAAATGGATCATGTTAAAAACCAGTATATCATTAATTAGACAGAGAGACATGCCGACAGATAAAGCAACTTACATAGCTTAATCGTCTCTGGATACCTTTGTCAAACAAAATAACACTTGTTCACCGGTTGTTCTACTGTTTCAGGTTGACTCTGGATACCCTTTGAGCACCACCAAAGAGTGGTTTGGCTGTCCTTCCCGGCGTTGAGCATGTAAAATAAATATGGAAGTTGATGTCACCAAGATGAGAAAATTGGCTAGCCCAAATTTTCTGACTAGAACTTGCAGCATGAATTGTGATAGGCCTGACGGCATGTTGCAGTTATAGTTAGAAGCCGCTACATTTGAAAAAAATTAAGAGTTTCCAAACAATGTTGATGACCCTAAATTACTCACCTTATTCTCCTGTTTCAGCTGCAGTCAAGCACGAATAGACCTTCTCTCCTAGTCTACAATCTTATTTCTTCCTTGTTTGTCCATTGTCAACGATATTTTGACGAACAAAATCACTCACATGGGTTTATCAAGCCAGCACGGCGCAATGACCCAGGAGCCTCTCACCAATGCGGTCTCCGTGAGTTCATGTCCAGCTCATGCTGGCAAAGGATTCTTACGAACTGGTTTGCTTGAAATCCTAATAAAGCATAATGTATTTGTGCATATGGTACAGCTCGAGAATTTTCGACTTAAACGACAGTAGTAAGTTTTAAGGACGGAGGAAACCGGGGTGCCGGGGTAAAACCACCCAGTTTGGCATGTTACTCAAGAACGTTTCCACGTGCGTGTGATGTACATATACACAACGACCTTAACTGAGCACACCCACCCCGACCCCCGGTTTTCACTGTAGCGATTTTGTACACATGCCATTAATGTTGTATTGAATCAAACGAGTTTAAAATGTGATTGGTTGTGAACTCTGTCATCATTTGGCTAACGAAAAACGACAAAATGATTGAAATCCATGTGTTTTATGATAACACACACGCATTTCTATCACCACTGGATTTGATGTGAAACAATGACCCTGCTAGGCTTACCTTCTGGAGTGAGAAGTGGTGAAGCAGTGGTTGAAATTACTCAATAAAAACGTCATTTGGTATCTCTTAAAGCGTTTTACGTCAGTATCGATTGTATCCGCTGTGAGACTGGATGACAGACTGAACCCTTCTCCTCATACCACCTGTCAACCTCCTAGTACTGTGATGGGCATGTTGCTGCCATTTCTCGCAAAAGGCAGCTCCCAATTGGACCAGATCATATACAGGTGGGCCCATTGTGTGCACACGTGTAACTTTATGCTCCAAACATACACATCCATGACCCCATGGGACTCTCACCAATGCGGTCGCTGTGAGTTCAACTCCAGCCCATGCTGGCTTCTTCGCGTGTTGTACGTGGGAAGATCTGCTGGCATCTTAATGCTGGCCGCCGTCGTATAAGTAAAATATTCTTGTGTACGGCGTAAAACACAAATAAAAATAAGTAAATAAATAGATAAAAAAATAGGAACACCTGAAGTAGTGAAACTCACTGTAGTTGTGAATGAGAGTTTCTGACACTTTTGTAAGGGTTCTTTTCTATCATACAAGTCCGGAGACCCGGAATCAAACGCGGGTCGGGTCATACCAAATACTTTGAAAAGCTAAAAAGTTCAGCACTGAGAGGTTACAGCAAGGAAACTTGACTGGCTGGCCCTGTGTCAGTATAATGTGGCTGGGTGAGGCGTCGTGTCTGGTCCCTTTGGCACGATACTTCAGTGGCGGCGCGACTTTGGGGCTATGGGTTCGCCCTGCCACAAGAAGACACAGTATATGTACACACACCTGACTCCTTGTCGTCATATGACTGAAAATTAGTAAGTACGACGTTAAACCTCAAGTATTCGTTCATTCATTACATGATACAATATATTGAAAGACTACATTTTAAGTGATTCCGGAAAGACGTAAGGAATCTTCTGGAGAATCTTCAGATATTCTGGACTCCTATATTTCCTTACAGAACTGTTTTCTTAGTAATAATTTAGTAATATCTTCTGACGTTGATTTAAATCTTCACACAAGACACAGGTGCTGTTAGTAGAAGCCATGTAGTATAACGTACGAACTATCCGTCTTGATAACGCGAAAAGTTTTTGAGTGTGGCATAGGACAATAATCAAACAGATAAAAAAATCACATGTCTTTGGTGGAATATTATCTTGAAAATTCGCCTTGGTATTATTGACAAGGAACGTCCATTTTGGTCGACGTTTGAATACGACAGCCTGTTTCCAGGCTTGAAGCCATGAGAACTTGTATTGGCGTCACGTCGAAACTATTGACCAATGTGATCTTTTTTTGCTTGAAGCTGCGAAAACTTGTATTGGCGCCACGTCGAAACTATGATATGTAGGCTACCAGTGACCAGTGTGATCTTTTGTTCAAATGAAGGACCCATATATACCAAACGTCGGAAGACGTTAAGTCAAAAATTCAAACACAACTGTATATAAAGCGTTTTGTTTTAGCAAGGATAAAATTTGTACACTTATTCCTTACTGCAGATCAATGTTCCAACCGCAATTTGAGTTCCTTCTTTTTCTGAGTTTGGCACAATATGCACATTTGGCACAATTTATTCACTATTAAGTTGCTTTGATAAATACGAACCCAGTTCTCGTTGCGTCGGCTGGGGTTTAAGTCAAGATGTTTGTCATGTAGCTGCCGAAGGTCGTTGGAAGTATTCGAGAACTCCAATTTCGTCCATTCATAAACCTGGACAACGTCACATATGTGAAGAGAGTACTGAGTATGGAGTCCCATTCATAATCACCGACCATTCCATCAATCAATCATTCATTCATACCCAGTAAACCTCCAGAGAAAACCATCCACGTGTTTAACAGTTGTAATCGCATCAAGTACCATATCATGCATAGAAAATGTAAAATATTACAAGATTTTAGATACGTGAAAGAATCTTAATTGCACCAAGTTCATTTCCCTTCCATGCATCTGTCTTACATATTCAGGTGACCTACTGGCCTACTTTGACCTTCAGCATATCACATTGAATTACCCGAGGGAAAATATACAACGTCAGCTATAAGTCACAACTCTGGCTGGGCCCTTCTGTATAACATGTGGGTCATCTCCTGTGAGTAACTTTAGCAAACCTCACAACAGCCTGTACAAAGGTGCGTTAGGTGAGTGAAGGTGTCGCTATATGGACTGATTCTCTCCTGCTGTTTTGGACAGGTAAGGCTTGAGCGTGAGGCTTGATTGGTAATTTTATTTGATCAGTGTTTTACGCCGTAAATGATTGGTCATGCAAATCATGAATGGAGGGCTTGATTGGCACTATACGCCTTAAATGTTTCACTCATACGATGGCGGCCATCATTATGGCGGGAAGAAGCCAGGCAGAGCCCGAAAGAAACCCACGACCATCCCGCAGGTTGATGCAAGACCTTCCCACCTTCGGTCGGAGGGGAAGCCAGCATGAACTAGACCTGAACTCACAGCGACCTTGATTATAAGGCTTGTTGGCTAAAAAATATGTGTGTGCTCGAGGATTACGCTGGGTGACCCCCTTTAACTGACTTATAACTCGGCAGGACCGTAGTTATAGTATTAGACGCAGACAAGTGATCTTCTACGGAAAAATCGGGCCGGTTAAACCCCTACCCCTGCCGATATGGAGAACAGGGGTATCGGTGTACGGCTTCGAATTGTACCGGTGTATTTAGTAACCAATTTAGTAACCAGGTCGTGAGCTATTACATACAATACATGAATTCATCCTCTAAGTTGATTAGGGGCCTCCGTGGCTTAGTTGGTTAGCGCGCTAGCGCAGCGTAATGACCCAGGCGTCTCTCACCAATGCTGTCGCTGTGAGTTCAAGCCCAGCTCATGGCCGTACGTGGGAAGGTTTGTCAGCAACCTGCGGATAGTCGTGAGTTTCCCCCCGGCTCTGCCCGGTTTTCACCCACCATAATGCTGGGCGCCGTCGTATAAGTGAAATATTCTTGAGAACTGCGTAAAACACCAATGAAAAAAAAAATAAGTTGATTACCTAATACGCGCTCTTCAATGCAGGCTGCAAAATAAAGATGTAAACAAAAAGTTGCAGTGATAACGAAGTTTCACATCGTAAATTTTCAAGCAATTTGTGTTTCTTCATCTGATGTGTCTGACGTTTCCAGTTTTGTATCGATGTGTACACAACAACTCTGTTAATATACTTCGGTGTTAGTGTCTTGGTGTGAGACACAAATTTCACACGCTAGACCTACTAATTATTACAGGCTGAATAAAGTTGTGTATTTGACCTAATTTTGATATTAATTTTGTTTTATACGAGCCAATAAGATGTTTACAATGTACGTTCAGCATATCAATGTTTACAGCAGTGAATATGAGTAATTTCAAGTATAGCTGAGAACAGGTGACAAGTTAACAGTTGCAGTGCCACATCAGAGACCCTTTTGTATTGCCAGTGAAGTGATTATCCCGCTGACTAGCCACAGATGGCTCTTATCACTCATCAGAACCTTAACTGATGAATTAAATACTGATTTCATAATGATCAGATGCACTGAAGGATTTAGTAACCACTTTGTGTCACTCTGCCAATAACACCAACATCCTCCATAGCTTCCCGTTTCACTGGCCCTGTTGCCTTCAAAAACGTAAACCACACAATGTATCATCACTCATATCGCAGTCCCATTCATTCTGTCATCCATGTGATAACCCTGTACACTAGCCACACAATGCTATCATCACTCATATTAGGGTCCCATTCATTCTGTCATCCATGTGATTACCCTGTACACTAGCCACACAACGTTATCATCACCCACATCAGGATCCCATTCATTCTGTCATCCATGTGATTACCCTGTACACTAGCCACGCAATGCCATCATCACTCACATCAGAGTCCCATTCATTCTGTCGACCATATGATTACCCTGTACACTAGCCACACAATGCTATCATCACTCATATCAGGGTCCCATTCATTCTGTCATCCATGTGATTACCCTGTACACTAGCCACACAATGCTATCATCACTCATATCAGGGTCCCATTCATTCTGTCATCCATGTGATTACCCTGTACACAAGCCACACAATGCTATCATCACCCACATCAGGATCCCATTCATTCTGTCATCCATGGGATTCCCCTGTACACTAGTTACACAATGCTGTCATTACTCACCTCAGCATCCCATTCATATTGTGTTTTAAGTGATCACAAGGTACACTAGCCACAGACTGGTATCATTACACACATCAGGATCCCACTCAAGTGATTACCCTGTACACGAGCAATAGACGACTACAGGTGAAATATTCTACGGCGTGAAACACCAATCAAATAAATCAATAAGGTTACCACCACACTGCTCTAATATTATTTCATTAGTATTTAACGTCAATCTTGAAACTTTTTCACCCATTGGCCTCTCGCCAAAGCGGTGGCTTCCTCTCCGGTTGTGCATAGTAAGATCTGCAGGCAAGCTGGGGATGTGAAAAATGTTTTTCAGGTGTGTGACGGGGATAAAATGAATGTGATCAATTCATCTATCTATCGGTCCCCCATATCCATCTATCCATCAATATATCCATCCATCTATCCTTTCATCCATCCTGTTTACATTTTATCGTGGACTTTAATGATTTTATTTCATGAATGGAATTTTTTTCAGAGGTCTGTTACCTAAGGTGTGACAGAT
Source organism: Liolophura sinensis (assembly GCF_032854445.1). Lineage (NCBI taxonomy): Eukaryota > Metazoa > Mollusca > Polyplacophora > Chitonida > Chitonidae > Liolophura > Liolophura sinensis. Next base: position 5,595,875 of record NC_088296.1, on the reverse strand, counting down.
ATCCACCATGGAGCTAATAACGTGGGTGGCGTTGTGTCTGCTTCTGTTACTCTCGATAACATTCCTGATTAACAGAGGTTCTTCTCGCCATCGGCTACCCCCGGGACCCCAGGGTTTACCCCTCATTGGCTGCCCGTGGGCGGTGCTCAGCGAGTTCCATGTCCTCTGCACCAGTATGGCCGAGACCTGGGGTGAAGTGGTTAGCATTAACATCATGGGGAAGACGATCGTCGCTCTTAACTCCGCCAGTGTCGTCAGAGAAGCATTCAATTCTCAGGCCTTTGCAGAGACATTTGCTGGTCGAGAGCCGATGCCCATCTATAACAAGCACGTTTCAGAGATGACTAGTTTCTTGCAGCCTGGTCCTGTCTGGTATAAGCTTCGGAAGATAGTCCACAAAACATTAAACCATTACGGAGAGGGTCTGCATGAGAGTGAGAGGACGATCCAAGAGGAGTTAACTCATGTGATAGAAATGTTGGAGGAAGTCGGAAAGTCGGTGAACATGGACGAAGTTCTCTACCCTTCTCTGATTAATATCATGACAATACTGGTGAGTCTGTCGGCTTAGGCCTAATCTATGACCGGATCGTTAGTTGTTGAGAGGAAAATTTTGACATAAAGAGATGTCCAAATATTCTCGTCCTTCTGTACGGGCGTGTACCTTTGTGCCCTCGTCTGTTCCCCGTAGAATATAAAAGGGCGTGCACCTATGTCACCATGTTCACGTCTGTCTCGTGACAATACATGTGTATGCACCTATATCAAAGTATTCTCCTCTGTCAACCGCGGTGTATAAGGGAAATATTCTTCATTTCCACAGCATGTCAGAGTATTCTACTCTGCCACGTTGAAATACCTGGGCGTGCACCAATGTCGCGGTGTTTTCCTTTGTCACGTTGCTATGTTAGCCAATGCATCTATGCCTCAGTGCTGTATTCTGTCATGTGCTAATATATGAGTCAGCGCCTATGTCAGAGTTTTCTCCTCTATCAAGATGCAATATATGGGCGTGTACCTATGTCAGAGTTTTCTGGCCTATCAAGGTGCAATATATGGCCTTGCACCTACACCCCAGTGTTCTCCTCGGTTATGTTGTAATATATGGGCGTGCACCTATGTCAGAGTTTTCTGGCCTATCAATGTGCAATATATCGCCTTGCACCTATCCCCTGTGTTCTCCTCGGTTACGTTGTAACACATGGGCGTGCACCTATGTCAGAGTTTTCTCTCCTATAAAGATGCAAAATATGGCCGTGTACCTATACCCCAGTGTTATGCCCTGTCGCGTTGTAATGTATGGGCGTGCACCTTTCCCCAGTGTTCTCCTTTGTCATGTGGTAATACATGGGCGTGCACCTATGTCAGAGTTTTCTCCCCTGTCAGGATGCAATACATGAGTGTGCATCTATGCCCAAGTGTTCTCCTCTGTCACGTTGTAATATGTGGCCGTGTACCTATACCCCAGTGTTCTCCCCTGTCACATTGTAATATATGGTCGTGCACCAACATGTATCTCGTGATGTCAGGGCTGAATCGCTAATGTGGCCATACCACATAATATAAAAATGATACCTACGAGTTCTTCAAGATGGTAGGAAATACCTGGAGTCAACTCTGGAGATGATTTTACTACGAAAACTGCCGAGGGCTCTGTGTGGCTTCATTCAGCTGTGAGCTGGCCAACGTCGTCTCAGTAAAACATTCTTGATGAAGGCCTAATAAAATAAATAAATAAATATGTTTGAGCGGTGATTTTTATTCTAAAATATGTTAGGTGGGAAAACATGAGACGATGTAGTGCTTTTATAGCACCAGTCGTGTGGAACTACGCAATTTGCTGTAAATTTGAGATCTGTTATTTTTGAGGAGAGATCGGTTATTTTGTACAAAATAGGTGCTTTATCTCAGGCTGCCTGGCAGCTAACTTAGCTACAAAATACATTTATAATGTGGACATACGAAACGTTATGAAAACATATGAAAGGGTTAACTTGCTATAATATTGTAAGCTGTTGCTGTCATAATCCTTGACCAGTTTTTTATAACTTCATTGGAACAACCTACACAAGACTTTTTCTCCGTTAAAATGAGAACAGGATTTATTCAAGGCCAAACTAAGCCCGAAGAAAACAGCAAAAAAACATAGATAGTAAATAGTTGTTAAATCATGACAGCCTACAAATCAATGGTATAACTGCAAGTGTGGTGATAAGTTCAGGTGGTAACATGGGAAACCTCGGGATGCGCACCTTATGGGTAGAGGTAGAATGGAACACGTCTGAGGTCAGACTGACACCTCCCAAATACACGGATGAAATCTCTGTTTATACCCTATGGTATTATTAAATTATGTTTAGATACCCAAACCACTTAATTTCAGGAGTGTTTACTAACAGGTTTCAAGATTAGCAAACAGTTTCATGTAGAGAGTGTGCGCTGAACATAACTGGGTTCATTTAGGCGGAAGTGACGCAATCAACTAACGACCAGACAAACATGACGGTGATGCGTAACGACCATGTGAAGATCACACCGAAGCAGTGTGATCACTATTAAAGTGGAATGGAGCAAGTTTTCAAACCACATAATCTAATATCTTCAAAGACTGTAAAGTCAGAACCAATAGTGCCTTTGACTACTTTAAGTCATAATTTCTAGAAACTCACTCAAAATAATCACTAGGGGATCAAATATCTCGCAGAGGTCTTCGAGGTCAACCAGTGCAGTACTTTGGCTCCTACTCGCCGATAAACTAATCCAGTAAGGATTGCTAAACACACGGCATCAAAGCTACCAAAATTAGTTAACTAACGGTAGTTAACACCAGAATAAATATGAGAAATAACAATGAAATAGCATCATACACAGCTCTGACGCAGACATGACCGAGGGGAGTGGTGCACATAATGTGAACATTGCCCAAGCCGGAGTGTCCACGCTACACACGAGCACGGTTCATGCAATACGTAGTACATGGGTATCACAATATAGTGTTACATTACCACATTTTCTAATCATTGTTCAAAGTGTTATATCCACCAATGCCAATATGCTGGATTTAACATCATTAGTTCGAAACTGACCTTAGTAATTTATAAATTTCCTCGCCTTCGTTGCGTGCTTGTGGGGCCTTTGATGACAATAAGGGGTCGACGACGCTTGCGTGGCCGTTTGCCAAGTTTGCAAAGGCCACTTGACTTCCACCAGCGTTATGTGCACATATGTACGTCACGACAACGTGCCAAATGGCTGTGGATTATGCCGTGCTGTCCGGTTTCTCCACTCATAAAACTGACCCCATGGTGCCCATAAATTCATGGGCGTGACGTCAAACAATCAATTCAACAAATGTACACGTCAGTCAGTGGGTATACTGCTTAAGTCAAAGAGTCAATGCCGCAAACTGTTCATCTGTTCAGTCTGTCATTTTTTGTCAGTTGAAAGGCAGACGCTACGACTACGATTCGCGTGTTCTGGAAAACGCCCGCTTTCTGGATGAGGTCGGCGTTCAGGTTTCTTCACCCGCCAATAACTTCTTCCTCCAACTCTTTCCATTCCTCACAAAACTGAACATTGGCCCGGGCAGACTTTTGCAGATGGAACTGAGGGCAGAACGACAGTTTCTAACTGACTATTATGAAGAGTCCAAGGTGAGAACGTTTATGGTGAACCTAAGCCCAGCGTTGACGGGTAACATTTGCTATCAAAAGTAGGATTTTTAGATCGCCATTTTAAGTGATATTGAATATCGGTCACCCGGTCAGGAGCAGATTCCAGCAGCTAACTACCGTCACATGATACTTTCAAGGTCATGTCACAAAATGACACATCTTAGACTATGCCCCCGTGACATTTCCATCCGCGCCGAATGGTTGATGGAGACAAAAAGGAATGTCACCAAATCCTGACCATCTCGCACACGGGCAAAGTTGGTGGTAGGGTCATTTGCTTCTGGATTTTTTGTTGCCGAAATTTAAACAAACTGAATCTCTGGATGAGGCTTTTCAGGGTCAGGAAATCTTCTTGTGGTTAACCGTACACGAGTTAATTTTGACGAAACTTTGTGCCTGGCATCAAAGAATTTCGATTTTCGAAAATAAATCATGTCTGTCTGTGTTTAGCTTTAACGCATGCTTCTTATTCTCCATTCGTGTTTAGTGATTTTAAAAGTCAGCATGGTCCATAGTCCGCAGCAAGGAACATGTCCAAATTAAAGTTAAGGCCGCTTACCGGTAGTACGATATCTAACTCAAATTTCCGATAAAAATAGCTTTACAACCTATTGACAACATACATATATAGTTGAAAGCTTATTTTTGTGTATTTGTAATGAGTTTTTGTCCACCTCATCAATGTTACCTTAAGACAAGATTTCCAAATTTAAACTTTCAGAGTCAATAACAAACAATCGTGTAGCATTTAAATTTTGACATAAGTCCCAACGGCTTTGATGAATCCGCCAGAGGTCATATTTCTATACATAAGAAATTGCAAGGCTCTGTTTAAGACCAGTCAAACTTAACAGCCTAAATATTTTACGTCAAATGAGACTAACTATAATCGTCGTAAATGGGTGGAAACACACATGCTCATTCATTGCCTTATTCTGTACATAAGTTCTGCGGGATTTTTCTTCAGGCCACGTACAGTCGTGAAGTCACCAGAGGTATGATCGATGTCCTTCTCCGTCACCAGGAAGAAGACGGAAGTAGTTGGATGACCGACGACAACATCAAGGCACAAATACAGGAAATGATTACAGCTGGTAAATATGCTCATTACTGACAATGGAGAGTAAGACAAGACCTGCTACAGTTTGACAGTTGGCAGCTGGTCACACGTATCCGGTGAAACAAGGTCTCTTGTCAATTTTACCTCAGATATGATTTTATTATAACTGTTTCAAGTTAAGGCTTTAAGAAGTAGGTAGTTACACAACTCTAGCATATAGTGGCTCAAGACACAACTCTAACGTATAATGGCTGAAGAAGAATTAGGTTAAAAGTATAGTCGTTACGTCCCTTACAGGGATACCGGGCTACTTCCCGTCTCTTTGACACCAGTTGTAGTTTGATTAAATTTTTCTCAAGGCATTGGGATACAGAAAGATATTCCTCCCATGTCGCTAGTGTCATCTGCACCAGTCAGATACCGTCAATTCCGGTTTTGAAGATGTCATTTCAATGTACCTAAAATTGCTTTTGTGACTTGGGTCGCTGAGCCTTTGCTTTGTTGATTCGATCACACGTTGAAATTACTTGCAATCTGCGATCGACCCTACAAATGCCCAGCTATATTAGATGTCTATTTGGGACTGATATTGAATGAATAGGCCTACATCTTACAATCCTTGCAACGAAACAGACATTCGTATCCCAGCCGTCAACAAATAGGTCCGTTCCATGTTGCAAAACCAATTCCCAAAACGACATATAGCACAAACCACCAAAGAACGTAAGAAAGTATATAAACTACTAAAACAGGACGGACTCATACAAAGCTCAGCAGTGAACAGTTTTCAATTATGTCGGAAAAACGCAAGGTATGTTCTAGGCGACTGAGTGAAATCAGTATTCTGATCATGTACCATGCTAGAATATCATTTGTCGAAAAAAAACATATGTAGCTCAGTTATCATTTGATTGCAACTCTTCATATCTCCAAAGTGGCGTCATAATTCAACACGATAAATGTACAGTGTCTAGCCCCCGGTTAAACGCAATTAGACACAGTCTTGAAGCAGAGTGCCAGAGATTTTTTACGGTCTGTTCATATTTACTTACCAGAGATTTTTTATTTAGAATTAAGGCGTTTGATGGAATAACCTTGACTCATTGGTTTTTGCAGTAATAACTTGTGACGTTTATTGAAATCATCACATAACACACAGTATCTAACAAATGCTAAAAGGCGAGATATGTACACACCGTATGCAGGGTCCTTACAAGTCAAACACAGCATCAGTCAAACACCTGTAGAGAAAAAAAACCCTGTAGCTAAAATCTGTGTGCATCCTCCACCAGAGGATGGTTAAAACTTTGATGCAGGTTCATCATTCATCATCAGTTCATCAGATTTTATAGTGTTCATTCTAAATGGAAAGTGTGATTTCTTCAAACTAGCGGATATTCGGAAATAGAATAAAAATACGTATTTGAACTATTGAACTATTTCCATCCGTGAGTTTTTCGTTGTTTTTCTTTTGCCTGCGGTAAAAGTGTGACAAATAATCCGGTAAACAGTACAGGCATGTTTAAACTTCATCTCTAGGATAGGTTTGAATTACATCTTTAGAATAGCTACAGAAAAAATAAAACATAACATGTTACGTGGTCTATTAGACTTTGCCAGCGAATCCTAATGAGCATAGTAATGCAAATGAAAATAGATAAAGGTTTTAGAGAAGGTCTTGGAGAGCAACTAGGCACTATCTTAAAGTCGTTAGATTAGTCGTTTTGGAAAAGATGCTAAGGTGAGTGAGGGAGGGAGTGCTTGGGGTTTGTATATAACAATTTTTCAGTCATATGACGACGAAGGAGTCCTTAGAGTGCGTGTAACGTGCCTCTTTGTTGGAGGACGGATTTTCAATGTTTTGCTTTGTCTAGTGCTGCTTCAATGAGATGACTTACCGAAGGCAAGTAATAAGCCCCCACCCCCAACCCCACCTCCTAAGGTACATAACATATCAAATACAGCCCCTACATAACATATCAAATATAGGCGCCAAATGTTTCGGTGTATAAAAAATTTTGGTGCATAAATCTAAAAACATGAATACGTTTCGGCAGAATAAACGAAACAGTTTTGACAGTAGGGCCGTAAAAAATTTGGTAGTCGTATTCGAAAAACCTGGGATCAAACCCGGGTAGGTTCATAACAAAAACTTTTAAAATGGTATTTCTTTCTTTTCGACGCTGATTGGTTATTAGAGCTATAGATTTTTTGGGTCAAACCCTGTACCCTCGGTCACGCTTAAATAAACCAGCCATAATTAAAATTCAGCTTAGACGGCATAATATGCACATACCTATCTGATGATAATGGCTAATCGGAATCGACTGTATTTCCCTATGAGATTCACGGTACATGAGGCTGCTGCAAACTGGCTACATGTTTGGTTTGACACCGTGCGGCGACATCAGTGTGAACAACGACAATATTTGGTAACGTATTTTGCAAGAAAACACTTTGTGGATCTGTGCTTCGAAACAGACATTTGTACACCAGCTCTCAACCAATATGAACCATCCAGATTTTAATAATCGCAAGGCCAATTTCCAAGTAAGAAATTATGAGGGAATCATGCAAAGAGAAACAGTCAACAGTTTTCAATGATGATGGAAAAGCACAAGATATGTTTCCGGCCAATGAGTGAAACAAATAATGAGAGAGTTCTAATACGATTTGAACAGTGGTTTAATATTTACTTCCGCAATTGTTTGATCTACAGGAGTGATGACTACAAGAGGAGCCCTGTATTCTTTTTTCCTTATCATCCTTCATCACCCCGTGGTGATGGCAGCCATTCAGAACGAAGTTCAAACTGTGGTAGGCGAGAGTCGCTTTCCAAAACTAGAGGACAGTTCCCAAATGCCGTACACCAATGCCGCTATATTAGAATTGCTGAGGTATATCTCGCACGTCCCGGTCGGACTTCCGCACCGGACGACAGCCGACGTCACTTTCCACGGTTACGCCATACCAAAACACACAATGGTAAGAGAAACTCTGGCATGCACCATTACTAGAAGAGCATTGACACTAACACATTGTCAGTGGCTAAAAATAAATAGATTTAGTTTCATTTTAGCTACATAGATTTTCAGCCACGAGTGAGTGAGTGAGTGCTTGGGGTTTAGCATCGTATTTAACAAGTTTTCAGTCATATGACATCAAAGGAATTCTTACAGTGCATGTAATGTGGCTCCTTGTTACAGGGCGGATTTCCACCGCTCTTTTGTCTAGTGCTGCTTCACTGAGTCGCCTTGCCGAAGGCAAATAAGCCGTCCCGCCCGAGCCATTACACTAATACGGGTCAACCAGTCGTTGCTCTATCCCCTTCAATGCTGAACGCGAAGCAAGGAAGTTACAGCTTCCTCTTTTAAAGTCTTATGTCTGACTCCACCCATGATTGACCCTAAATCTACCGCTCCGGAAGCCGACTTTCAGCCCCGAAACTGCAGTTGCGATTAGCTTTTCAAATTGCTTCCTTAGACCTGTCACTGCCAGTACTGTCCTAAGTGACGTCGAACAGTGACATCAGTTTGCCCCAATCAGTTACCGACTTCCATCGGCTTTTCGTTCCATAAATATCCAGTTCCTCACTGGTTGAACACTTACAGTACTGCAGCTGTGTGGGTAAATTGTGCCATATATGATGGAAGCATAAAACTTGGTACACATTTCTGGACCTAGGGTCATCCTGAGTTTACTGTCTGGCGACCATTTGCCAGGATGACCGCCACAGGCCTGTGATTATGTCTGTGGTTATTGTCCGACGTCATATTCCATAATTTTTTACTTACACCAAAGAAGTTGTTTTAAAAAGGAAATTGGTGTACCTGGAGTAAGCCAACACCTGTCACCAGTTACCTGGACGAGAGACCTGTGATAGAAAGTACATGAAGTTCAGAAGGAAGACCGCGAAAAGTTAGCTGTAAATGTGGTCTTCAATACCTTTTTTTTCGATTTTTCTTTACGGAAAAAAAGACACTTTTAATAATTTTTGTGTGGTGGGTCGTTGTGACGAGCTTTTGGTATATACAGTTTTTGTGTAATAATGCTATAAATGAAGATGCAGCACATTTTTAATTAATACACTTGCACTAAAATTTGGTATTTTGTGAACACAAATGAGTTCACCCTGTTTATACTCTTAATATATTCATAAATATTATCATAATTCAGATTAAAGTCAAATTTTTTGATAAAACCGACACATTTACGTTCAAATAAATTTATAAGATATGCGTTACATCCTTTTTTCAGGACATTAATATGCACCGACGATGAATACAAAAAGATGCTCCCAAATACCCAAAATGCAAAATCATTTTCAAATACCTTTTTGTCCTGAAAGCAAAATCGAAAAAAATATTAATATTTCCAAGTATGTTTTTACGCTCTTTTGTCTGATTTTGGTATCATTTGTATGTTTTCCTCTCCCTTAAAAGGTTGTTTGTTGGATATTTAGTCTACACGAGAAAATTTGAATTAAAACTACAACATTCCAGGAAAAGCATAACTGACCAGCATACTCAACACTAAAACACAGCATTACTTCAAACACAAAGAGAACAATAATTACAGGCAAAAATATGAACGGTTCAAAATCGAAAGAAAAATACTATATACAGTCTACAGGCCTATACTGTATACTGTGACAGCTACATATGCTTGTTTGCATTAACATAAACGTTAAAGTCTACACACATAAAATAAATGTTTTCGGAGATCCATTCAGCTTTACACATGAAATATTCATTAAGAATACTTATGTTATTCATATAAATGAGGTAGGCTTCGGTGGCCTTATGGTTAGAGCTTTCGCCCCGAAGTCGGGAGATCCCCAGATCAAACTCGGGTCAGGTCACACCAAAGACTATAAAAGTACTTACCGCTGCCTAGCTTTAGCGCTCAGAACTGGTACTGAGAGGCGAGGAAAGAGGACTGGTAGGCTCGATGTCAGTATAATGTGGCTGGATGGGGTGTCATGTCTTCGGAATAGTAGCTTGGCAGCGTGGATTCGCCTTGCGACAAGAAGACACACCTAATGACTCTTCGTTGTCATAAGTACAATTGTTAAGTTCCACGTTCAACTCCAAGCATACATCCAGACACTTTTGCGGAAACATAAATGGTTTTATTTGTCTGACTCTACATGAACCTCTTGGATAAAATCGGTGCTATGTGTTTTGTCGCATTGTTGGAATATAAGCAAAAGCGAGGTATTAGTGTTGTCTACTAGTTCTTCAAACTAACCACGCGGGAAGGTCTGTCGGCAACCTGCAAATGTTCGTGAGTCTCTCCCGGGCTCTGCTCGGTTTTAACACACCATAAAGCTGGCCGCCGTCGTATAAGAGAAATATTCTTGAGTACGGCGTAAAATACCAATCCTAACTTAATAAATAAATAAATTTCAAACTAACCGTGCCAGCCAATTAAAGTTGTGTATTCTGTACCCGACTAAGAAAAAGGTTCGCTGCTTTTATTCATTATTGTCAGTTAAACAGAAACAGTTCCTTTTTTTTGGGAAAAGGTCATTTTTGTTCTTGCAGGTAATGTACAACGCGTGGTGTTTTCACCACGACAGCCACAATTGGGACGATCCCTGGGAGTTCAAACCTCAGAGATTTCTAGACACGGACGGACATTTGGTTTCTGCTGATCATCCTTTGAGGAAAAAGTAAGTCTTAATCAAAATCCAATGTCACATCCTAATTTTGTACAGAATTCCCCATTTACCTCACCACTAACTGTTAGCTGTGTACTTTGCTTTTATAATTATTTGCCGCATTTTCTACAAATTGCTATTTTTATATGGGCAGGCTGGAGTTGAACATAGAATAGAACATACAAACGTCATGACGCTTTTCGCTTGTGAAGAGAAAGTTGTGTTTAGTTATATATAATTCTGCTTACGTCATGATGTTAGTGGGTTTTGTAATTTGCTACCATCTAAGCTTTCACAAGAAGAGTAAAAACTCTAGCCTTTCCACGGTCTTTTTGCGGTGAGGTTTACCAATTTGCCAGTTGTCACACTGTCTTCGATGCTCTGGTTTTACTCCCTATTCTGTAAGTCATTTTATAACGTTATATTCGTGCACACATCCGTATGCTGCTGGTGGACAAAGACTGAAACCTGGTCCCCAATTAATGTAATTGTATGTTATGTGTGATGAAAACACAGCATTTTGTGTAATCCTAGACCAGTGAGTCCAATAAATTGCAAACAACATCAGTGCATTTCTTTGACCTAATTCTGCCTCGGCGCTAGGAGTGTGTTTTGCTACTATCTAAGCATTTACATAAACTGTTATAATAAAAACATAACTCGACAATAGACAGTATTTCAACAGTTATACGTGTGCCAGTTTGACAATTATCACACTGTCATTGCTGCTCTGGTTTTCTTACAAAACAATTCTCCTTCTTTCCCGTAGAAAACTCAGATATGGACTAAAGTGGTCAAGGCATTCCCATTATAATTAAATTAGTTAATTGAGTTAAAGTTTGCACCCTCACGATTTCCCCTCTTGCAGCTAACAATTTTCCCTTTACAGCATGATGCCTTTTGGATTAGGACGGCGATCATGCCCAGGAGAAGCTTTCGCCAAGTCCCGGATGTTTCTCTACATCACAACCTTACTCCAGAGGTTCCACTTTACGCGAGATCCAACGAGACCTCCACGATCATGTGACCCCAGGACTTATAGATCGGGTCTTGTCATGTCTCCGTACGAGTACTGGGTTAAAATTACACCTAGGAGCTGAACGGGAACAGATTATGGACTGATTGTGTGTTGACCCTCGGGAGGGAATTTAGCAGACTACTTTATTTTCATATATGCCCTAATTAACCTGTAAATTTACATAGTTAAAACAGCCAATCGATCTAAGAATCACACTAAAACTTTTTCCAACACGGACTTTGTGTCTGTAGGAACTTCCTCTGTTAATATGCTCACGATAACTGTATATGATTGAGGGGGTAAAAAATGCTCAAGGGAAATACGGGTGACGGCAGATAAGCTTGTCCGTGACTTTCAAGAACCGCGAATGTTATCTGCGTGTGTAGAATATTACATTCCATAGCGAATGGGTAACACAGTTTGCAAAGAGTACATACGGTGCCAGGGCTTGGGGTTATTGGCGTTCCCAGACTAGATAAACTGACGGCCAAAAGAAATTTTACAAAGAGTTCAAATTAATTTATTTTGCCAAAGCAAAAAAAGAGAATGACTGAAGTTTAGTATATTGAAAAGACCAATGACTTTAGATATTGAAAGTCTTGAGTAAGAACGGCCAAAACAGCTCTCAAATCATTTTACGAGTGAACAAACACAGAAGGGGTAGAAAAATAGCCATTCCATCTTGGTTAACAATGGGCAGAGTACGAAAAAAGTTGATTATTTTTAAAATCTGTCAATGTCAACACCAATCAATATCGCGTGTGGCCACCCCTTGCTTCAATGCAAGCAAAAACTCTCAGACGCATAGAAAAAGTCAGTCGTCTACGGAGATGACGTGGGATTCGTTGCCATTCATCTTGCAGAGCGGACGCAAGTTCTTTTCGGTTGGCAGCAAGGTGTGGCCGTTGTCCTACTGGACGACCCATGATATCTCAAAGGTGTTCTGTGGGTAACAGTTCTGTGGGTAACAGTTCTGTGGAGCCTGCAGGCCACGGCAAGACGTTGACGTCGTTGGCATCCAGGAAGTTCTGCTCGAGCTGTATGGGGTCTGGCGTATGGGGTCTGGCGTTGTCATGCTGCTACAGGGCACCACATGGCTGCTGTTGAAGGAATGGCAGGACAACAGGACGTAGAATTTCATTCACGTAACGTTGAGGTGTTAAGTTCCCGTAGATGATGACCAGTGGTGTCCGTTCCTTTCCACAAATCCTACCCTACACCATCACGCTGCCGCCACCACACGGTACCACCTTCTGGATGCATGATGCAGCCGTTCGTTCGCCTCTTCGACGGTAAACTCGTTGTCTGCCATGGGCTCGGAACAGGTAGAAACGGCTTTCATCGGTGAAAACAACACGTTGCCAATCAGGTCACTGCCAACGGCGTACAATTCGAGCCCATCGCAACCTCTGGCGACGATGTTCGGCTGTTAACAACTGCCCTCTGAATGGCCAATAGGCCCTAATTCCGTGAGCCTTGAGCCTCTTGGACACGGTCTGCCGACTGACCCGTGACCTAAGGTATTGATAGACGATGACGTCACTGTCAGGAAGCGGTTCCTCAGGTGTAAGGTGCACAGGTACCCGTCTTCTCTGGGCGAAGTTACCCTAGGTCTGCCTGTTTTTGGCCTGTCCGATCTCTGCCCTCTCTGCCTGTAACGTTGCATCAAGTTTGACACAGTTACTCGAGAGCAGCAGAAGGTCCTTGCAATGTGAGCATGGGTGGCTCGCATGGATACCATACCCATGGCCCTCTCGCGTTGTTCTGGAGTCAAGTGAGGCATTACTTAGGTGGTTTTTAGTCAGTGTGTAAGTCCAGCACACTGTGGTTTCGCTTGTATACACTTTTTACAAGTGCTGTCATCCATGGGTCACGTGATTTTTCAGTTTTCTTTGTTGTCTCGTGTGGGCGTATATGACGTTTATCGCATATGGGAATATGCTTCGTACAATGTTTTCCTACAATAATTTGGTACTAATTTGCTGAAAAGAATAGTTAAATTTAACTCAAGGAGTCGTAAATTTTCTTTTGGCCGTCAGTTTAGTTACCGGCGTGGATCGGCGTGACCAGCCTAACTAGCTATAACTGAGATTTGCCCATTACTGGAGGTTTGCATACCTAGGCACTTAAGTAGAACGCTACCAGTCCAGTCAACAGATCCTAAGGAGACCAGCCATTCCTGATCCTACGTGGAGTCTCATCCGGAAGGACGTGGCCACCCCTGAAGATTTCGTCTGTTTGTGTGTTAATGTTCATATTCCCAGATATTGTTTCATTGTACATGACCTTTTTTCGTTCTAGTAAACTGTTGAAACTGAATATCTCTTACTTTGCTCATTCCTCTGTGCTCTCCTGGAACGCGCATGGAAAAAGCGTAACTTGCTTATGTACAAATTCCGTCGTGGAAGTGTCATAGACAGATCCGTTACAATTGTAGTTGTATCTGATTTACAGCAACGTGTAGCATTATGGTAGGAGGAAACCAACCGCGACAATCCGCAGGTTGCTGACAGATCTTCCCAAGTTCGACCGAAGAGGAGACCAGCATGAGCCGGACTTAAACCTGCATATACTTCGTCAGGTATTTCGCTATCACACTGTCGTCGCTGCTCTGGTTGACTCTATGTGCTGTACGCCAATGACACTGTCGTCGCTGCCCTAGTTTGGCTCTATGTGTTGTACGTCTATCACACTGTCGTCGCTGCTCTGGTTTGGTTATATGTGCTGTACGTCTATCACTCTGTCGTCGCTGCTCTGTTTGGCTCTCTATACTCTATGTCTATCACACTGTCGTCGCTGTTCTGTTTGGCTCTCTGTTCTGTACCTCTATCACACTGTCGTCGTTACTCTGTTTGGCTCTCTGTGCTGTACATCTATCACACTGTCGTCGCTGCTCGTTTTGGTTCTCTGTTCTGTACTTCTATCACACTGTCGTCGCTGCTCTGTTTGGCTCTGTTCTGTACGCCTATCACACTGTCGTCGCTGCTCTGGATTTACTCTCTATGCTGTACGTCTATCACACTGTTGTCGCTGCTCTGTTTGGCTCTTTGTTCTGTACGTCCATCACACTGTCGTTATTGCTCAGGTTTCGCTCTCTCTGCTGTACGCCTATCACACTGTCGTCGCCCCTCTTGTTTGGCTCTCTCTGCTGTACGTCTATCACACTGTCATCGCTGCTCTGGTCTGGCTCTCTGTGCTGTACGTCTAGCACACTGTCGTTGCTGTTTTGGTTTGGCTCTGTTCTGTACGTCTAGCATCCTGTCGCCGCTGCTCTGGTTTGGCTCTCTGTGTTGTACGTCATTAATTATATTGTATTCTAACATACCTCCAAAATCTTCAACAGTAAATGTCAAGCAGTCGAAACTTGCCAACCACTCAAATTTTGTCGAACACCTAAACCTTGTCAAACACTCAAACCTCCCCGAACACTCAAACATTGCTGAACACTCAAACCTTGTCGAACACTGAAGACTTGTCGAACACTGAAATCTTGTCGAACACATGTCATCATGACTTAAGCTGAATTAGGTAAAAGGAACTGCAGTGATGTTAATTGCAATTTATTCAAACGTCACTGGTCTAGGCTGGATGACTCAAATGCGGTATTGTCATCATATTTAATACATTGTAGCATGAATAAGGCTGTGAGTGTGGTTACCAATAGGAAATGTGAATGACAGTTAGCACATTATGTCAGCATGACCTTAAGAAAATAACTCCTACAAATAGGCCGTCTAGCTGTTTATTTATTTTCGCCAAACAGATTGTTTTTGAAGCCTTTTACGTGTGTGTCTCTCAGGAAGATTATTTATTTATTTATTTGATTGGTGTTTTACGCCGTACTCAAGAATATTTTACTTATACGACGGCGGTCAGCATTATGGTGGGTGGAAATCGAGCCCGGAGGAAACCCACGACCATCCTCAGGATGCTGGAAGACCTTCCCCCGTACGGCCGGAGAGGAAGCCAGCATGAGCTGGACATGAACTCACATCGGCCGCATCAGGAAGATGCAGACGTTTAGCAGGGATTATTTGTTTATTTATTTGATTAATTTTTTACGCCGTACTGAAGAATATGGAATACTCAACTTATACGACGGCGGTCAGCATTATGGTGGGTGGAAACCGGGCAGAAACCGGGGGAAACCCACGACCATCCGCAGGTTGTTGCCAGACCTTCCCACGTAAGGCCGGAGAGGAAGCCAGTATTATTTTGCAGGGATTATGATGGAGTTTTGTGCACAGATTAGCCTTGGGCTAAGAACATATTCATCTAAACATTTTAGTGACACGGATCTAAATTCGGATGCGAGAAGTTTTAAACCATTCTTCAACAACCACATTTAACAGAAATGCAAGGTAGAGTGTATATTTGTACGGGATTTGTACCTCTACAGCTGTGACGCAGGATTGGTGTCCTCGGAGTGCCCTTTACTTGCCTTTTGACTCGTGCATTTATTTTTTTGATTTTTGTATTCTCTCGGCAGTTCAGTGCATGAGTGATGCTTACCCGACCAGAGACAAGGGGGAACCACCGCATCTCGCCCTGTACTTAATAATCCACCAGACTCAAAGCCGCTGCCAAATTCTTGCTAGAAACATAAATTGTGAATAAAACGGTCTGGTCGATCTGACGGAGAAGAATGGTAAACACATCACGAAAATGCCCGTCAAACCTCCGACCATTGTCACTCGGTGTTCCCTTGGTTTACTGTAATTTACTAAAAATTATCGGCTATAGACCATATTAATGCCTATCATTTACTGTTTCAAAAGAATAGGTGTATATATTTTTGTTATTGACTTCACTGTTATATCGTTGTAATAACTGATTTATTTATTTATTTATTTGATTGGTGTTTTACGCCGTACTCACAAATATTTAACTTATACGACTGCGGCCAGCATTATGGTGCGTGTAAATCGGGCAGAGCCCGCAGGAAACCCATGACCATCGGCAGGTTGCTGACAGACCTTCCGGCAGGAGAGGAAGACAGCATGAGCTGGACTTGAACTCCCGGCGACGGCATGGGTGAGAGACTCCTGGGTCATTACGCTGCGCTAGCACACTAACCAACTGAGCGACGGAGCCCCCCCCCCCCCCCAAAAAAAAAAAACATATTTCATCCAGCACGATAACCCGTCGCAAGGGCTATAGCAGTACACAACTTCATTTCACTTAAGAAGCGAGAGACCTGACGCGGCATAACGAACCTGAGCACGAGCGTTGACGTCATAAATAGGTCAAGCAAACCTTGCAAAATAGCCATTGATAAGACTGTACGATCTGACCTATATATGTGTTCGTGGCCTTTTTGGCTTATCTGACCAGGCCTGTACTTAAACACAAGGTGGAGGTAAACTTAGCGTAAGCTGATGCATAAGATATTGGCCTAGGATAGCTGTGCTAGTCTGCTATACGGCTCGTTTCAAGCAGTGAAAACCGCAGCGTTTAAACTATGCATGGATTGTACGACTAGCGAGACTAGAGAATTTACAGAGGGACGGTATATATGGAGTTACGCTGAGAGTTTGGCACTGTGGATGTGTTTTGGTAAGGATACCCATTCACTGTTTAGTAACCCTGCTGTGTACAGTTCTGCTACGTTTGTATGTGGTCTAACTCAGCGCATCTACTTCTTGATATATTTAGTATAAAAGACTAGAGAATAGAGAGTGCAACCAGAGCAGCGACGCCAGTTTGATAGTTAGCAAATGGTCAGTTACCCGTGAAAATGCAGCCTCTTGTCAATTTAACTTAGTTAATATGTTATTCCAACTGTTTTTGTAAATGGTTAAACACTATCAAATAAAACACTCCTCCTAAGGTCAGACGTTCTGCCATTTTTAAAAAGCACTGAACTATGAACTGGATGCCCTGGAATTTTGATGGCGGCTGTCGCGAGCACAAGATAGCACAAGCCGTATTCCTGCATTATTTCCCCCATAGCCATGTTCAGTCTTCTGAGACACAAACACCGATGCCAGTGTCTCAATCGATCGCTTCTGAACAGTCCGGCAGACTGCCGATACTGAACAGTTATAACCATTGTGCCTAGCTCCCGGTTAAACTAGTGCTATCGCTACTCTTGCGTTGCATGTTGGTAGTCATCTGGTTAGGATTTCTCCAGGTTTTTGGTGGTACGAGCTTTAAGGCTCGTCATGCCTTACAAGCATCCAACGCTCTGTCCCGCTTAGTGTGCAGAACTTAAGAATGGATCAATCTGTCTTTTCCGAACGCGATCGGAGGAGGTACACAATTAATCTGCATACAAAACCTTGTCATAACTGATCATTATTCGAAATATTTATTACCTGGAAACCAGCACATATACAGATGTAAATTAGTTTAAGTGGTGACTACATTCCATGAACTGATTTGCACCAAGGCAGTAAGATGTGTTTCAGGCTATTCTGTTAGAATCAGTAATTTTCAATTTATAAAGAACTATTTCCGCTATGGTGTGGCTAAAAATCTGTGAATTCTGAATACATTATTCCCCACAGCTTTAAACACCAAACTTCCATTTTTCGGTAGACCCAAGGATTACCCACCCATGCGGTCGCTGTGAGTTTAAGCCCAGCTCATGTTGGCTTCCTCTTCGGCCAGAGTTGAAAAGGTCTGCCAGTAACCTGGGAATGGTCGTATAAGTGAAATATTCTTGGATACGGCGCAAAACCCCAATGAAATAAACAAATAAATACATTCTATTCTTGCATTGTACGCCCAATTAAAGCGAATAACACAAGTCGTTAAATATGTAAAAACACCAATGGGGTCGCTGTGAGTTAAAGTCCTGCACATGCTGGCTTCCTCTCTGGCCCTAAGTGGGAAGGTCCTTCAGCAACCTGCGGATGGTCGTGGGTTTCCCCCGGGCTCTGTCCGGTTTCCTCCCACCATAATGCTGGCCTCCGTAGTATAAGTGAAATATTCTTGAGTATGGCGTAAAACACCAATCAAATAAATAAATAAATATGTAAAAACGTATACACGAAGAGGCCCAAATAATTATCACAAAGTTATAACCGTTGTCTCGCTTTTCGACAGTTATGTTGTCTACGCCTCCATATTTGGCTCATCAAATCGTCAAGGTCAAGGTCAAGGTCAAGAGCATTAATTCGAATCTGAGTGTTTCCAAATCTATACTTGCGCTCCACTTGGCGGCATTATGCCAGAGGGGTTGTCAGCCATTTGACGAGGTGCAGTGATTTCTCTCGTGTTGTGTCAGATTTCCTACACTCACACAGATGACCATCAATGGATTTGTTTGTCTGATCGGTGTTTAAAACCGTGCTCAAGAATTTTAGTTCAGCTTTATGGATGAAACCGGCTTGCCCGTAGAAAAAAAAGATTCCGGTCTTTGCAAGTATTAATGAAATATCCTTAAATTATTCATACCCAGTAAATACCTCAATGGTCATTGTCGTAATTACTATAATGCACATGGACAACATTTTACAGATGACAGACACCATAGCTGTGGTATACATCCAAGATGGAGCTGATAGCGTGGGTGCTACTGGCGGTTGTCCTGCTAGTTTCTTGTCTCCTCCTGACCAAGAGGGGCTCTTCCGGTTACCGTCTACCTCCGGGCCCGAAGGGACTACCCATCCTCGGCTGCCCATGGGCGCTGCTCAGTGAGTTTCATGTCCTCTTTACCCACATGGCCGACACCTGGGGTGAGATTTTCACGCTAAACGTCTTCGGAGAAAACCACGTTGTCTTGAACTCCGCCGAAGTTGTCAGAGAGGCGTACGCGTCACCGGACACTGCCAATCAGTTTTCCGGCCGGCCTCCGGCGCCTAACTTCGCTACGGAATCGCTGATTAATTCTATCACCTTCATGTGCCCGTCACCTGTCCTCACAAAACGGCGCAAGCTGGTGCACAAGATCCTTCTTCACTACGGCGACGGACTTCGGGAGACGGAGAGAACGATCCAAGAGGAGTTATCGCGTGTCATAGATTGGTTAGAGAATGCCGGACATTCGGTGAACATGGACGAAGTTATCTACCCTTCTCTGATCAACATTCTAACTATATTGGTGAGTACATAGATGCTACAGCATCGAGTTTGTCAGTAACTGGCCAAAGGCCCGTGGTTTACTCCGTCCATTCTATGCCGTCAGTGTCCAACGACAAAACGGAACAATTTAAGTGAAAGGTCACATAAAAAACAGGCGTAATTCCGAAATTTTCCCCGTCCATTCTGTCCTAACGCTTGTTTGGGATATTACGTTAACATAAATATCTCACATGATAAATAATAGAATATGCTTAAGACGTACCGTGTAGTGAGAAAAACCAGAGCTATGGGTATTATATGAAAGCGGTAAGATGCGCCTTGCTGCAAGAACGCATGGTCGTTGTATGACCGAAAGGCATACACACTAAAAAAAATGAATCTGTTAAATTTAACAGACAGTCTGTTGCCTGAGTTGTGTTAGAATGTATTCTATTATTAAGCATGTGTGTTATATTTAACAGAATAACCTGCTGCAATAACAGAATGCATTCTAGCATCACTCAGATAACAGATTTTCTGTTGAACTTAACAGTCTAATTTTTGTCTACATGTACACATTTAATTCGTTCTTTTTGCAGTTAAAAGGTAATCGTTTTGAGTACGGTTCGGCTGCCCTGGAAAATGTCCGGCTGCTGGACGAGTCTGCTGCTCGTGGCGCTACAGCCACCAGCGGCCTGCTCCTGTCCGTATTACCCATTCTCAAACACCTCCCCGTGGGGCCGGGGAGACACGCTCGGGATAACGTCCGCAGTACACATCAGTTTGAACAGGACTACTTCTATCAGAGTAAGGTAAGAGAGCAAGGCAATATGTTACTTGGTGTTCCAGAATTGATTTCAGGCAAGATTTGGCAAGATTTTGAAAAGACATCCGAGTTGCAGAACAAGATGCAAAACTGTCAGTGCTAGGCTTTGATTTATTTATTTTTATTTTTATTGGTTCATTTATTTGATTGGTGTTTTACTCCGAACCCAGAAACATTTCATTTATTTGACTGCACTATGGTGAGAGGAAACCAGGCGGAGCCCGGGGGAAACCAACGACCATCCGCAGGTTGTGACAGAACCCGGTAAACACTTACAAGATATAGGCAAACCTTCCCAAGAACGATCAAAAGGGAAACGAGCATAAGCTGTTCATGTAAATTCATAAACACGCCTCCTCGCACCATGGCTTAAGCAGAATTAGGTAAAAAAAATGCAGTAATGTTAATTGCAATTTGTTAGACGTCACTGGTCCAGAAAAAGTTGGTGAATGCTGACATGTATACACGGCTGTACAATAATAATTCTCCTGAGAGGTCTCCTTTATACATGTGTCTAGTGTACACGCTCAACGTCAACGTCTATTGATGCGTTGTAGTCTTCTTTTTGTTGTTGTGCTGGGTGTCTTCCCTCGTAGTGGTAGTTTGCTGCCTGATGCCAAAACATCTTGTATAGTTTTAACATTATTACCATAATACTACCATAATACATACTACAATGGGCATTTCTCCAATTGTTGTTTGCATTTATGCCTCTTGTCTTTGAGTAGTATGCAATTGTCGTTTTACATTGGCTTTCTTTACAGGCCACGTACAATCCCGATGTTACCCGGGGTATGATTGATTTCCTCCTCCGCCACCAGGAGGAGTTGAGGGTCGAGACCGGAAGTAGCTGGCTGGATGATGATTCCATTAAAGCAATTATTCAGGAGATGGTTGGCGCAGGTAATGAAATGTGAAGATTCTTTTAACAAACGAAAAAAGCAATAAAATTCTAAAAGTATCTTGAAGTGAAAACGAATAAAGCGGAAGTCAGCAGCTCATAATTCCTCGAATACTTTGCTTGTATTCGTGTGGACGATAGGCATACTATGAATGTGACCTTGAACAACACTTCACAGCCCTTTTCTACATTACCTAACCAAGCTTTCCACGAAAGACACAAATACACTAAGGTGTTCTCACAATTTTGACTTTATTCATAAGAGATCAACACTTCATCCACAGGCTCAATTACCACTAGAGGCGCCCTCTATTCCTTCTTCCTCATCATCGTGCACAAACCGGAAGTAGCCAGACGAATACAGGATGAAATCGAGGCTGTTGTTGGCTCGTGTCGCTTTCCATGCCTAGAAGACCGACCTAACATGCCGTACACAGTGGCCGTCGTCTTTGAACTCCTGCGGTATATTTCTCACGTGCCTATTGGTGTTCCGCGCGTGACGACTACCGACGTCACGTTCCGAGGATACATCATACCAGAAAAAACCAAAGTGAGTATCATTTTTCGGGTACACTGAGGATCATCATCTTTCCAAGATATTTTGAATAGTGTTTACTACTTACAAAACAGAAAACAATTTATGTTCTCAAACAGCAACCCCTGTATGATACATCTAAGTGGTTCCGACCTGATCAGCTGTGGTCGTATCTGTGATGAATATAGAGAACGGAATGTAATTATGTGTAATTTAGGGTGTAAAGTCTTTTTTCGCTACCAGCCTGCCATATTTGGTGTACAGGCGCATACTTGGTATCAAAATGATGGAAATTGTCTAAACTTTCGGCAAGTATGAGTTTTAATGATGGGCGAGAGGACACAAGGAGACAGGTGGTGATGAGGTGTGACGAGCCATGTCCCCTTGAGGTTGCTGGTCACCTCTCCCAGCTGCTGGCTTAGAAACATCCAGAGTTTTACGGTCAGCCTACATGTATGTCAAGATTTTTATGGCTGCTTTCTCACAGTCTGGGTTAGGTATGAAGCAAAGCTTATTGGCCACTGAATGAGGTACAGCTCTAAACGTTAACATTGTCCATTATGGAAAATGAATATAGGCCGTATGGCATAAAATGTGTGTTGCCTGTGGTGTAAGTCTCCCTTTTCTAGTTTTATAAGCTACAGAGCTTGCACAGTAGATAGAATTTCAATGTACCTTTGGTTATTGCTATTAAAAGTACATTGTATTCTCCCTATAGTATAAAAAAAAAATACGAAAATAAACAATATGCCGCGAATCATGCCATTCCTCACCTCCCAAGAATAATAACAACACCGTACTCCCAGGCAGAATTTTGCAGTTGATATTGATTTATTTCTCAGGTCTTACTTTTTCGTCCAAAAGTTCCATGCGTTGCTCTAAGAGCAACGAACTGTCATGCTGATATGGTACCGCCGTTTCAGGCTTTTCCCCCTAATACCAAATCTCCCGGTATCTGGAAAAGCCACTTAAGACCATCATCGTGAGGTTTGTCCCGACGATACGAAATGGTTTCATACCATTATCCCATCGCTTCGTGTCATATCAGGTCTGGCCTTACTGATGTTTATTTCTGTTTTCGCTTCATTCCGATAAAACACTAGTACCGGGAGAGAAATAAAGACCGTAATTAACCCGTTTGCTTATATGAGACATTTATTTTCAGAGTGCCATGCCACGATGGGATGATCGTACACTGCACGATGATGAACCTATCCGGTTCCCATGTGCATTTGACAACCTAACTCTTTCCTCTGTCTCAGGTTATGGCCAATATATGGCTTATTCATCACGACGACAAGATATGGGACGACCCCTGGGAGTTCAAACCCCAGAGATTCCTGAACGAAGAGGGTAACCTGCTTTCGGCTGATCATCCTAACAGGAAAAAGTATGTCCAAATTTCCTGTAACATATATGAGCCTGCCCACCCCCACCCCCACCCTCTCCCCCACCCCCTTCATCTCACACACCAACCCCACAGTCTAAAATCAAAGGCATCCAACCGCGGACAAAGTCACACGGTTTTATGTGATTACAGTTTGTATCGCCTTATATACAGTGGAGATTACGTGAAATTTTGGACAACGCTCTTTATAACATGTGTATTCAAATATATTTTACCATTTATAACACACTTTAGTTCTTAATAGTTGACCGTCACAAATGGACCCTAGCATGTGGCCATCTATATACCCGCTTGAAGCAATAGCCTCGCCAGATATGGAAGTGACCAATAAAATCTGCATCCCCTGTCAAAATGAGTATTGGTCTACTACACAGCTCATTTGTGGTATACAAAATCCCATAAATATGGCGCCGTCCAGTCAAACATCGTTGTTAAAATTTATCGCGCCCAAGTGGTTTCTGACAAGCTGCATTTAAACGCTTGAATGCAAATTTACCAAACAGCAAAGCCAAATCTTTCAGGTAATACATAATTTAGTGTTTAATAGCCTTTAGTGCTATAGGGTTTTTTTTTAAAAAGTCTCGTTTATGTTAGGACAAAGAATCAGTTGTGTAACTCGTGCCATGTTGTTTATCCTGTCATTCATTACAACAAGCACGTGTAAACCAATACAAGCGCTAATCGAAATTTACACTTCCGGAATATAACATAGATTTTAGTGCTGAAAATTGACCGATACCGCTTGGGTTTCCAACCAGGAACCACAGAGTCAGGCACTTAATCGTAGGCAATATAAGTCAACCGTTGCCAGGTCTACAGCAAAAATACGAAGTAGTTGAGGGGTAGATTTGGATGATGTCATTTTTAGCAACGGTAATGTCGTAACTGTGGATTACATTATCTGGGTATAGTATATAGATTTTCGTGCTGATACCATTAAGGGTTTCGAACCGGCCACCTGAGTCAGGCATCTGTCTGTAGCATTGGGTTAACCGTCTAGACCATTCAATCAGGAGGCCTTACACAAATATAGGAGGTGTTGACCAGTAAAATTTACCACTAAATTTCGAGTTCCATAAACCACTTTACTAGTGATGGGTGATTCGACAAAAACGCTATTACGTGATGGGTGATGGTCATTGTAACGCCAGAAATCCCCCCCCCCTCCCCCCCAATCTCGTCAGTGAGTGAGTGAATTCGAATACTTGGCGTTTTCCAAACTCAAACATGGATGATGCACGCCACATTGCACAGAAGCTACTTATATAGCTGTGAACATAAAAGAACAAAGAAAGCCTTTGCAAACTCACTACACACCTTACCTCTGTGTTGTTTAGGACAAAGTATAGTTTTCGTCCTGAAAATGTCCATATGATTACGTTTTACACACATTTGTGCCCTAGCAACGTGATATCGAGGACATCTTAAAAGAAGCATCCGAATCTAGTCGCCAAAACAGATATCCATATATCAGCCGTCAAAACAGATATCCATATATCAGCCGTCAAAACAGATATCCATATATCAGCCGTCAAAACAGATATCCATATATCAGCCGTCAAAACAGATATCCATATATCAGCCGTCAAAACAGATATCCATATATCAGCCGTCAACCAAAATGGAGGTTCCAAATCAGCAATCACAAGAGCAATTCCCGAAACAAAGTTCAACACAAACCGAATTGGCCTTACGATTATTGACCCAGAACGACCGTTTTGGTTGATGTCTGGTATACGAATGTATGAAAGTAGGTAAAGTATGTAAGTACGAAATTGGGACAGAATCAGGCAAAGAGTGAGAGAGTGAGTGCTTGTGGTTTAACGTCGTACTTTTCAGTAATTTGACGACGAAGGAATCCTTAGAGCGCATGTAATGTGCCTCCCTGTTACAGGACAGATTCCACCACTCTTTTATCTGGTGTTGCTTCACTGAGACGACGGCAAGTAAGACTCCCCGCCCGAGAAATTACACTGATACGGGTTAACCAGTCGTTGCACTATCCCCTTCATGATGAACAACAAGCGAGGAAGTTACGACTTCCTCTTTTAAGGTCTTTGGGGTGACTCGATCCAGAATTGACTCTGGATCTACCGCTCCCGAAACGGACGCTCTATCAACGATGCTATCACGACCGGTAATCTTGCAAAGAAAAGCAGTGAACAGCTTTCAATCATGTGGGAAACACGTAAGGAAACTTCTGGGCGAATGAATAGCTTCATAGCTTGTGAATAACTCTTTTATATTTTATCATGTGCAAAGGGTTTATCGTGTTGTTGTCGTGTTGTTATCGTGTTGTTCCTCACTAAAATTCTGAAAACCTACCCATGCTCCACCAGTCAGGTACATGTACACTCAACAAAAATGGAAACGCATCAAGCAATTTTATATTGTTTTCTCTCAGTCTAACATAACGTGTTACCTCCACAACAATGCTAACCATGAATTATCAGTTGTTGTTTCAATTTCCACCAGATTTTCACATTTTAGGGCAATAATCCAGGGGCTACGGCAGCGTGAAAACAGAGTTAAAATTAAAGGCACAACTAATAATGAATACTTACCCTAATTGTAGAGTTAACACGTTATTTAATACTCAGTTAAAACAGTATACAATTATTTCGTGTATTTTTGTTTTTGTTGAGTGTACATTACATAGCATGTTTAGTAATGTTTCTCTGTATTTTCCACAGCTTATTACCATTCGGCATAGGGCGAAGATCGTGTGTGGGAGAAGCCTTCGCTAAGTCCCGTATGTTCCTCTTCATCACAACCTTACTCCAGAGATTCCACTTCACGCGAGATCCCACGAAACCTCTACCGTCATGTGACCCTAGGACATACACAGGCGGTCTGGTTTTCTCACCATATCCTTACTATGTCACAGTTACCAAACGAGAATAAAATTTTTATATATTTTACAAGAAGTGTTTAGAATGTCATTTTGTTGGTTTCTCTTTGTGGTATAGGTAGAAATGTATATTTGCATATTTCTTTGATATATAGGCATATACCGAACATTGTGGGGAAACAGATCCGTTAGGCTGAGCGTTGAACCAGTCCAACTTTCTTTATTCTTTTGTCTAGCCGAAATTGTAACCACTAAGAAAATATCAACTTCCTTATGTCATATATCTATTCATTTATTGGATGTTTCAAGCCGGACTCAAGAATATTTCACTTATACGACGGCAGCCAGCATTATTGTATAATATTAGAATAGCAATAAAATTTATACGTGGGTTGTTTTCTCCAACCGTAATGCTGGCTGCCATCGTATAAATAAAATATTTTTGAGTACGGGGTTAAACACCAATGAGATAAATAATTGGATATATGTGGAGAGCTTTACGTTTGTTTAGACAGCGAAAGTTGTAAAATGCATAGTTTTGACCCCCCCCCCCCCCCCCCCCCAGCATAATATAAACTCAAGTGTGTCACCGGCTCGACCGCGCTTTAAGTATATATATGGGCTTTATTTCCATTTGGTGGGAACATAAGTAATTCTCTAAAGGTCGCCTGCTTTCAACGGGCATTTCGATTTCCTCCCCCCTTAAGGGCCTAATACCGATCGCCATCATATAGGTGAAATGCCCATATTTCAACCATATTATCATACATTTTTATTGACACGCCAAACAATCATCATTTTGTGAAGAAGATGAAAAGGCAATTTAAAATTTTGCCTATGTGAGATGATATTACTAATGACTTAAAATATTTAATTAGTACTTGTTATCGCGCATGATTTGGAGAGAAACTCATATTTGATGATTAAATCTGTCAATCAACTAAAAAAAATACAAAGGTTTGATTTTTTGCAGGAAAATGCCTCAGACATAATATAATTTAAGATGCACGGCACACAGAGTAAAACCAGAGTAGCGACGAGAGTTTGATGGCTGGCAAATGGTCACATATAACCGATGAAATAGGGTCTCTTGTCAATTAACCTCAGTCAGGGTTTTATTCTAACTGTTCATGTAAATGCATAAATAGTAGCAATTTACACGCCCTCTAGTACCATATGCCGGAAATAACATTTCCAAAATATATTTCTACACATATAAGTATACCAATAAACTGTCCTGTGTGTAAGGGTGTAATTCTAAAGTAAAGAGAATGGGGTGTTCTGGGGCAGATTTTAACTAATGGAAACGTTTTATTCAAATATTCGAGCTGTGTTTTCCAATAAACTTGATATCGCGTCTAGTTATTCCGAAATCCATTTGTACAACTGGGTGAGAATTGTTCATGTTTGAGTGAAACGTAGGGCAGTTATGATCATAACCTATTCAGGTTGGACAACAGTATCAGCAGAATTTCTGGGATTTGTTGCGTCGTAAACGACCATAACGCTAAATACTGCATGGTATTTCGGTACCAGTTATAAAAAAGTTTCACCTATAAAGTAGTTTCATGTTGTATCATGTTGAGGTAATGACTTACATCGGAGGTGGAAAAATATACTGATATAATTCCATGCCAAATGGGCGTCAAAGAATGTGCTGGTATCATCTGATACAAGGAAAACAAGAACAAAATAACTAATGACCAATGTTACAAGCTACCACGCCATGGGTTCCTCCCGGGCTCTGTCCGGTTTTTCTCCCACCATAACGCTGACCGCTGTCCAATAAATGAAATATTTGTTTCATCCGGCTTGAGTCAGGCGTAAAACACCAATCAAATAAATGAAATAAATAAATATTCTAACTGTTCATGTAATTGCTTTAAAAATTAGCAACTTATACGCCCCCGAGTACCATGCCTTATGCAGAATTATGTGAAAAAAATTGCAGCAATGTTAAGAGGTATTAGTGTTACCCCAAGGCTGTGTTGTTGTCACGGATGGAAAAAATACAATCACCTAGCACACAGGCAGAATCCTGGTTTATCCAGGCATGTAAACATAAAGTATACACGCCCACGTGTTTCCATGGAGAATCCATATTTCAGTGCAGGAAACTACACTAAACTCAGATGAATATAAACCAAACGCATGCGATTTGCGCCGCAATATAGCGCTACATGTAGTGGTCTTTAAAAACTACGTACATCTCACGAATGCTTTGAACGATATGCAATGGCGTGAGGCTTCAGTAACTCAAACACTGAAATTTTATATTTACAGCGTCAGTGGAACGCAACAGTGTATTACAGTCAATGGCAACTGGTATCGATTTGTAGGAAATTCTAGAACGCCTTCAAAAGCTTAACAAAATAGGTGATCATACCCGTTCATTATTACCCGCGTGTAAACAGATGAGAACCTCTGGATATAAAGTCCATTAGACGTACAGTATGTATGCCCCAATCTGCCCTCAATGCTCTATTAATAAAGTAACCCAGCGAATTGTTTCAATTCACCTCGACTTCGGTCCAATGGATCCTACCTACCCGATGCATTTTGGGTAATAATGGCTTTGTAGGTATTAGGGCTGTTGTGGAGTAGTTACCATGGAATTACCATTCCTATGCAATGAAAGAGCGACACTGTTTACTGCAGCTAAAAGCATATCATACACTTATACATTGGGAAAAGGAGCACCTGGTTATCATTTTAGCTTTGTAATAAATGTCTATTAAAGAAACTGCCATATCTTCACGGTATAATTCGTAACACAAAACTTGTTTCAGATACCAGCGTTAGACGGAAGAGGATATTATCATATGCTGTAATGGTCAAGTCTGTAATATGATTATTTTAGTTTCTCTCTTAAAGGCTGATATGATGTTTAAACCACGATTATGTACTGATCAAGGGAGACAACTTTTGCACTTTACACCATTGTACTCTTCCTTGTCTCTGCAAGCGCAAGACATGATAATGGCGACTTCCACAAGCAGTAAACGTTTTACAGCAACTTAAAGGGCCAGTATAAACCGTATGTTACAGCCTAATGTTGATTACTTGTGCACAGATATTGAAAAATGTTCCAACTCTATCCAAGTGTGTACATGCTGTGTTGTGTCAAATTTTAATTAAGGTGCATGTATTTTTAGTTTTCTAGACATTAGCCATGTGTTTTTTAACAACGACACGGTTGTAAATCTTTATCTTGATGTTTCTGTAATTACGTTGTTGCAGCGATTATAACTGATGTTTCTTCTGTTTCTGTTTAAATCTATGACTAGATAAATGCCTATCGTATCTTAAGGTAACAAATCTATGTCCCCTAGTTATACAAGTCTTACCGTAAAATCTGTTATTACATGTCGCTCTGGTAAATTCTTGCAACGACCTTTAACGGCTGTATTATTGTGTGAGTAAATTCTTTTCTTTCTGTTTTCCTACAGTCAATCACACACACACACACACACACACACACACACACACACACACACACACACACACACACACACACACACACACACATGAGTATGCCTGTGGTGCCAAGCTAAAAGAATTGTAGGTACCAAAGAGTCATTAATATACATGCAATAAAAAAGGACATTAACAGAAAAGAGTGTGCATTGTGTTAGGGCCTAGAACATACATATGCATGTAACGGCATAAAGCAGTAGGCTGATGGCTACCAACGAATATTTTAACTTGGCCAATTCCATCGGCTTCATTTCGCACATCTGTCACTGTGAGCAGGTTGGCAATTGACCTGAACGACATGGGGTTCCCCATCCTGTTGCAAGGAGTCCTTTACATCAGACCGTATTTCATCCGTATACGTGTAACCATTTGTCAGCGATCACATTGTCATCGCCGTTCTGGTTTGAATAACTATTCTATAATCTTCCATATTTTATAGTCTGCCAGCAACCTGCGGATGGTCGTGGGTTTCCCCCGGGCTGTGCCCGATTTCCACCCACCATAATGCTGTCCGCCGTCGTATAAGTGAAATATTCTTGAGTACGGCGTAAAACACCAATCAAAAAAAAGAAAAAAAAACCATATTTTATAACACATATGTGGATATATCATTCTTTTTTATAACCTGAGTTACCCATGTAATATGCAAAATAAGCCACAGTATTTTGGGGAGAAATCGCTTCAAAGAAAAAAACAAAACAAAACCTCCGAGAGCTAAACAGGAGATAAAACTGAGAGCATAAGACGGACTATACTGACAATTCTTCCTTATGCACATTAAGAAGTTTCCATAGTGGCTTACATGAACACTTTGGATGCACGGAAGACCATTCCTGTACTTTCTTATTTACCGCGATTTAACGGCACATTTGGTCAATCCAGTCACGATGTGAGGGACGATGAGTGTGAGTTCAGCTTATTTTGGCTCATTCTCCGATTATACGTGTGACAGTCTACAAATAACCTGCTGATGTTTGTGGAATTCTTTTGGGCTATGCTCAGTGTTTTATCCATGTACCTTAATGCTGACCGCTATCGTACAAGACTCTTGAGTACGCCGTCATATATAAGTGAAACGTTCTCAAGCACGGTGTGAAACACCAGTCAAGCACGGTGTGAAACACCAGTCAAGCACGGTGTGAAACACCAGTCAAGCATGGTGTGAAACACCAGTCACGCACCGGTAATAAATAATTTAAACTCTAACAATTTATGGCGACTTATGGCGATGTCATTAGCGCGTTGTAGTTTGGCCATGTAATTTGTGCGTGTGGGATGTGGCATTTTGGCGTAACCGGCAGGACTTAAGAAGTATTCATCCGAAGTTTTTGGAGAAATACCATTCTAACTACAACGCTGGTTTGGATCGTGGGATGAGTACACACGAGAGACAAACTGCTTCGAAACATTTAGCGTTTGGTGGAAATTCACCGTCATTAACCAAGATTGGGTTTTATTTATTTATGTATTTATTTGATTGGTGTTTTACGCCGTACTCAAGAATATTTCACTTATACGACGGCGGCCAGCATTATGGTGGGAGGAAATCGGGCACAGCCCGGGGGAAACCCACGGCCATCCGCAGGTTGCTGGCAGACCTTCCCCCGTACGGCCGGAGAGGAAGCCAGCATGAGCTGGACTTGAACTCACAGCGACCGCATTGGTGAGAGACTCCTGGGTCACTACGCTGCTGAAGCGTGCTAACCAACTGAGCCACGGAGGCCCCAATTAAGATTGGATCGTCATCTGCTGATTCCGAGGGAGGTAAATTAGAACATTAGAATCGATTCGACGATATCACCGTGAAGCGAGTTCCGATTACAAGCACTCTAAACCTAAATATAGGCTAAACCATAATCCCGCTGGACTACGCATTCCTGAGGCCTTTGGGGCGACTTGGTTGTGGGCTAAGCTGATTAATTACAATCAACTTAACCTACAATCGCTTGGTGCAAGTAACCCCTGGTCTTTCAGCAGCGCTTTAATGCGATTGTATCTTAATTGTGATGACAACAAGCACGCGGAGTAATTCCGGACGAGTTGCTTCTAGTAAATTACATCACTGCACATTTGTACGTAACTCTGCTTAATCCTTGGTGCTGAAAGTGCAAAACTTACTACGTATGAACCATTTAACAGTTATAATAAAACGTTAAGTGATGTTAATCGACAAGAGCCATTACGTGTAACCATTTAAAGTCTATCAGATTGTCGCCATTGGTCTAATATTTTCTTTCCTTACTCTAGTATTTTGTTTTGAAAATTTGCATTTTTGTGAGGCATTTCTGAGTTAGTAACACATTTCCCCCAGTCGTCAGCACCACGTATGATACGTTGGTACTCGCGTTTCTCGATCACAACATGACCTTCGTAAATCAAAATACAGATAGTTTAAGCATTTATTAAGTGGTGACCATGTGCCAGCTATCACAATCTCGTCGCTGCACTGCATTAAACCAATGCTACAGCTATCTGTATGTTCCTTGTTTATTTCTGATCGACACATCAATACCTATTTAAGTGGTCGATAAATAGCAGGTGTTCGCGTACCTCGCCAATTAGCCTCAGCTGACTTTTGTGCGCTAAGTGCTATTTAATGTTAACCAAAGTGCCCAGTAATTCCTCATTGACTGTGTGGAATAAAGCGAAAATCCAGAGATAAAGGTGCACCCTTTACTCATGACATGTACTCACTCGAAATCAAATAAAATAATTGCACTTGGTGTTTCTCAAAAAGGTTAGGTATATGTTACTCGCTTCCAGACCTTGGTTACAACTGCGTTTCCATGGCATCCATGTAATCTCGCGAGATGTTGGGTATTGTTATGAAAGTGACACAAACTGTAACTTATCCGCCTTTTGTCAAAACAAGTAGACTTTCGTCTGCATGTTTCCCTCCTGTTAGTGGTCGTCACGACTACTCCCATGTCTACTGATCGTTCCTCCATATCGAGAAATTATTCCTCTTCAAGACGACAGGGTTGGAACCATTATGTGTAACCGACGAATCTTGACTGCAAGAATTTTTGCGGTCTTCCAGCTCCTAAACCGTCAACTAAGGGATTTCTGTTTCTCAATACTCTGCATGACATCTTCTATCAGCTGGATTGAAAACATTTAAAGAGAGCCCTGAACATCAGTCTCTACATTGGTACCAGTAATGGACCCTTCATGAGATACTGTTTCCGAACAGTCGCCGCCTGGGTTGCAGCTTGAGTGTACTGCGCTGAAATATCCATTCACGTAGCCCATGATTTTTAAAGAACAATAGACAGATCTCTGGAAATAATCCAAACATGGAGCTGCGCATGTGCGAAGTCTGTTTGTCAGAGGTAAGACAAAGATAACTAGTGAATTTGTCACCAAAAATATAATGCCTGGAGGAGGAATGGAAAGAAATACTGTGTCTGAAGGTCTGCTAATTCGGTATGACGTCCGCAATGGCCGATACAAGCCAAATTACGGTCGTGTCACGGGAACTGAGCACGCCATGGGGACGTACACACCTAGAATCCTTCGCGGTACAGAATTTTACATCGGACCTCCTTCCACTCCACAAGCTGTACAGACACTGGCTAGTGCAGCAGTGAGCAGCGACATATCCCGCAAAGGGAATAATTCGAGACAGAAAAAGGTATATGTTATTCGTAACGAAGATTTGGAGACTAATAGGCCTACGAACGAACTGAAAGATCCTGAAGCCGAAAACACACGTCCTCAATTTCAAAACACGGAGATTTTCAAGTTGTTTGAGCCGTTATTTTACCTCTTGGCTATGTTTGGGTTGTTCTATCCTACCAGTATGAAACATTGCAGACACGGAAATGCTTTGTCCAAGTGTTACGGTCTCTTTGTTGTGGTTGTATTATGGGCCAATGTTTTCCGTCTGTTGTCTTGTCTATCTCCATCGGAATGGAAGAAACCAGGAGTCGTGCTGAAACTCTCGATACTAGGATGGTTTATTCATGGCGCAGTTTCCGCTCTGTTTTGTTTCTGGGCTTGGAATTCCAATTCATTCGCGGAATTATTTCTCCAGTGGAACGCCTACTGGGAACGAGACAAACCAACTTTCAAGTCACGGCGTCATCTGAGGTCAGCATCACTCGGCTGTTCCATCTGTGGATACGTACTTCTGCTCACCCTGTTGACTTTCTGTCTATATGCCACATTCAACCCAGACGAAATCTTCGTAATAGATCGGGTCAGTCTTCGTAATTGTCCGGTAAACTTCGGTACAGGCAGTGTCTTGTTGACTGTTATCTTTACCCTAGCGTTGATATTCACAACCGCAGCGTGGATTCTCCCCCTAGTCCAGCTGTATTTAGTTTGTGTCGCCCTCACCAAGGAATACCAACACCTCAATCATACCCTAAGAACTGCCATCGACGTGGACAACAGTGTCCATCGTTGTCTGGAAGATTTTCGGCAGCGCCATCTACTTATTGGTCATCTGACACTCACGGTAGATCACATGATGTCATTCTACTCATCCGTTACCTTTCTTGTGAACTCAGCGACATTTCTTGCGTTAATGGGAGATCTTTGCTTGCATTCCTCTACCGGAAGTGACGCACGACTAGCCTCGGTGGTGTTGATGACGATGTCGGCTTTCGTCTTGCTGGTATTTCTCTACGCATGCGCCTGTGTCAGCACATGTGTAAGCAGTAGATAACTAGGTCTAGCTTGAAAATCCAATGTAAAATGTGAGAATTAATTCCTGGCCATTGGCTTTTAGATCAAACGCAGACTAAGTTTTATAATTATGCATAGACCAGCGGCCAGTTTTAGAAAGCTGCACAAGCCTCGTGTTCAGCGCATATATCATTGATAGGCATATGTCTGCTTAAACCAGGATTTCGCCTGAAGCCTTGTCCCTGTATAATGCTTTCCTGTTATTATTTATAAAATATGATGAAACACACCATTTTAAGTAATTCTAGACCAATGACTTTTTCACCAGTGATCCAAGGCAACGCAGCATTTTGAGTAATTCTAAACCTGTGACGGCTAGTAAATTGCAATTAACATCACTGTATTTATTTTTTTAACCTAATTCTGCTTAAACCATGGTGCTAGGGAGTGTTTGAATCGCTAATATTTATGCATTTACATGAACAACTAGAATAAACATTACATTACAATAAAACCCTGAATGATGTAAATTGACAAGAGGCCGACCATCTGCCAGCTATCACAATGACGTCGTTGTTCTGGTCTTATTCTCTATTCTGCACGCCTATCACACTGTCTTCGCTCTTCTGGTCTTACTCTCTAATCTACACGTCTACCACACTGTCGTCGCTGGTCTTACTCTCTGTTCTGTACGTCTACCACATTGTCTACCACATACGTCTGTCACACTGTCGTCGCTGTTCTGGTCTTACACTCTATTCTGTACGTCTACTACACTGTCGTCGCTGGTCTTACTCTCTGTTCTGTACGTCTATCACACTGTCGTCGCTGTTTTGGCCTTACTCTCTAATCTGCACGTCTGTCACACTGTCGTCGCTGTTCTGGTCTTACACTCTATTCTGTACGTCTACTACACTGTCGTCGCTGTTCTGGTCTTACTCTCTATTCTGCAAGTCTATCACACTGTCGTCGCTGGTCTTACTCTCTATTCTGCACGTTTATCACACTGTCGTCGCTGTTCTGGTCTTACTCTCTATTCTGCACGTCTACCACACTGTCGTCGCTGGTCTTACTCTCTGTTCTGTACGTCTATCACACTGTCGTCGCTGTTTTGGCCTTACTCTCCATTCTGTACGTCTATTACACTGTCGTCGCTGTTCTGGTCTTACACTCTATTCTGCACGTCTACCACACTGTCTTCGCTGTTCTGGTCTTACTCTCTAATTTGCACGTCTACCACACTGTCGTCGCTGGTGTTACTCTATGTTCTGTACGTCTATCACACTGTCGTCGCTGTTTTGGCCTTACTCTCCATTCTGTTCGTCTATCACAGTGTCGTCCCTGT
Source organism: Liolophura sinensis (assembly GCF_032854445.1). NCBI lineage: Eukaryota > Metazoa > Mollusca > Polyplacophora > Chitonida > Chitonidae > Liolophura > Liolophura sinensis. The sequence continues at coordinate 5,560,479 of NC_088296.1, read as the reverse complement.
TCTGGTCTTACTCTCTATTCTGTACGTCTACTACACTGTTGTCGCTGTTCTGGTCTTACAATCTATTCTGTACGTCTATCACACTGTCGTCGCTGTTCTGGTCTTACTCTCTAATCTGCACGTCTACCACACTGTCGTTGCTGGTCTTACTCTCCATTCTGTTCGTCTATCACACTGTTGTCGCTGTTCTGGTCTTACTCTCTAATCTGCACGTCCGTCTCACTGTCGTCGCTGTTCTGGTCTTACTCTCTAATCTGCACGTCTACCACACTGTTGTCGCTGTTCTGGTCTTACTCTCTATGCTGTACGTCTATCACACTGTTGTTGCGGCTCTAGTTTTCCTCTCTATGATGTACGTCTATTACACTGTCGTCGCTGTTCTGGTCTTACTCTCTATTCTGTATCTCTATCAAACTGTCGTCGCTGTTCTGGTCTTACTCTCTATGCTGTACGTCTATCACACTGTCATCGCTGTTCTGGTCTTACTCTTTGTTTTGTATGTCTTTTGTATTATATTTCCAATAAATTGCTGCTAATGATAATATATTTCCTTTTGCCTAAATCTGCTTTATCCATGGTCATTACGGTGCTACAAGAGCTGGGTGTAAGGTGCTACGACTAGAGCATTTACATTAGCAGGTAGAATACAACCATATCTGAGATTCATGGGTAAAGTGTGACCGTTTGCCAACTATTACACTGTCGTCGCTGTTTTGTAAAACAGGTTACTGTGTAAATCCGTAATCGCCATGTATGTATGTATGTATGTATGTATGTATGTATGTATGTATGTATGTATGTATGTACTGTACGTAATGTACCTCCACAAAGTCTCACGAAATTCTGATCAAAATTCCGACACCTCGCTAAACTAGGTCTGAAGTAACACCTATCCCTAGTCCCGCCCAGTGACCCACATTAGTTTGGGGATTTCAAACTTTAGCATCAATCACAATTGCTCTTTCAGCACACGACTGATCAGCCAGTACAAAAAGAACACATTCACAACCAGGTTTACTCATTTAAAAGCATTCAACTCAGACGATCTATGTCAGGGTTACAAATTCCACATTTGCTATAATGCTGTCTTAGATGTACAAGCAGACCGTTATGTACATCAATTCTGCCATCTGTAACACAAAATATCAGCTTACGTGGAAACGTAAGTTACAACAGCAACAAGATAACGATGCTTTATATCAGCAGGGCGTAATCTGGCCTCAGAAGGGCAGGAGGTGGAACCACCGGTGAAGGGCGCCTCATTGTTGAATATTTCGATTCTCATACATATTTGAGGTCTTCGGTTCCAACGGTTGACCTCCACCCCACGTGCACACCACAACACGTACCTATAGCTCGAAAATTCAGTCTAAGGATAGCTTGTTTTTACTGATATGTGGAGAGCTTTGCCATCCCGGATGACATGTGCATCTGATCATCACAGTGTATCATAGCTACCCCAGGCCATCATTAAAAAGTTGTTTGTTGTGGGTAACAAACCCTATTTTTTGAAGTCGGGTGGGTCGGTCGGCATTTTTTTTTTTGAAAGTAATTCCCGGCCCGCACAATCTGAGTGCTAATAGAATTATATTATTTTCGTCACAAGATTCTGGACATACATTTCCGATTTTAAATGCTGTTTAAAAACTTTGTTGTTTTTATTACCAAGTTCTTTCAGACTGAAATCAAATATTCCTTCTTGATTCTGGGTTCAGCATTAAATTTGAGTAAATTTACGAACTTTTTACTTAAACAACCGAAGTTGAAAGGCATCCATTGCATTCTCCACTGTGGCACAGGGACACCAGTTTGCTTTCGCCACAGAAATTATATTCGCCAAAACTAATGTGGCGAATGGCTAGCCGAAGTCTTATAATAAATTCGGGCTGTTTCTTCTCCTTTTTTTTTTCCTTTTTTTTTTTTTGACTTCGAGAGAACGGCAGCGTTCGGTAATCGGACGCTGAGAAGGGCTGCAATTAGGCCCTGGTCAGCATCCAAAACAAAGTCTTATGTCTTATTTACGCAACAAACGTGCAAATAACAGGTTATGCATACCGTTTGTAGACATGAGTACTTCGCTTGGACAGCATTCAGTTCAAAATGAATAACAAAACACGAAGAGCTGCTGCTTCTGCAACGTGCTTCATTTAATGAACCGACTAGGTCACATGTCACTGAACATTAGTTATCTCCCTTTACATAGAAAGGCCACAATGTCACAAGCGACTGTTTGGCCCTAACACAACATGTATCCAGATTTTAACTTTCAGTGTCAAGAACTGAACCTTTTGGAACGATTTTAAATTTTAACTTAAGTCAGAAATGGCTTTGTGGAATCGGCCCCAGGTCAGTAATGGCAAGCCCAATTTCCAAAACGACGTTTGACACAATCCACAAAAGAGCTACGAAAGTACATGTATTACTTTAGTAAATTTGGAAGTTTAATTTTTATTTATTTATTTGATTGGGAAGTTTAATAGTGATAAAACATATCAAATGCACTAAATGTGAGTGTTAACTTTTTAAAACTCTCTTTCGCCACTTACAGATTAGAACATAATGTTATCTACTACGATTTTTAACATTTATTAAGTGGACAGTAACAAAATAAAGGGGTAATTTGGTCTAAGATAGTCTTAAATTAAAACATTTTCAATTTATATTGTGGGGTGTTTAAATTCTGACACGTTAGAAAATATTAACTCAACGTTATAAACGCTTTCCCACCTCAACCACCGCCAAAATGTTTGATCTGACATTATTAAGTCCTATATAACAGATATTAACATCTTGTCAGTTTATGTCAATGTTTTATTCTAACCGTTATTACAATGTCATTGCTTACATCTTACACACTCACTGCACCATATCTTAAGCAGTTGGAGGTTTAAACAAAATGCACTGATTTATAAAACACCACTATAGAATGGGATGTTTTAAAACCATCTTACTCAGTTGGAAACATTCTAAACATAGAAATGTTATCTACTTTCCTGGACATTGTTTAATGACCTTTCATCTGATATATATTTTATTTTAGTGCTTCTTTGCCTTTCATTTTGGGCTCTGGTACTTTAGCATGAGGCCATATACTGTTACTGTTCTTCACTTCATCTCCCAATTGTATATTTCAGTCTCAATCCTCGCTCCTCACCCTCCTTAAATATAAGGTCGTTTCCGGATCATCAGAGAACGCCATTCAGGTAACGCAACCAGTTAGATGCTCTGAAACATGGTATAGTACGATTTGTCTGTTTCTTTGACGTGACTTGGTTTCCTTTCGAACAAAGTAAAGTGGTTTCTTTTAGAAATAACCGCTTCGGTGGCCTGGTGGTTATAGGGTCCACGTGGAAGTAGGGAGATCTGGGATAGAACTCTGATCAGGCGATACCAAAGACTGTACAAATGGTATTTTCGCTGCCTGGTTTGGGGCTAAGCACTGAGATGGGTGCCATGGCAACAGGACCGGTTGGATCGGTCTCAGAATCAGAATATTGTCACTTGATGGAGTTTCCGATCTGATGTCTTCGGCATAATACTTCAGTAGCGGCAGCAATTTGGCGGCATGGTCTCGACCTGCAACGAAAAGACACAGTATACTACACCTGTTGACTCCTCGTCGTCATATGTGTGAAAAATTGTTAAGTACGATGGGAAAACCCAAGCATACATAAATAAATTATTTTCAAGGTAATTTTACAAATTGCTCCCGTGGTTAACGCTTCGATGATGTGTTTTTATGTTCATAATGTTTGTGTTTTTTGTGTATTTGACATTTGTTTGTGTGACTGACATTTGATTGTGTAACTGACATTTGATTGTGTAACTGACATTTGATTTGCTTTTCATATTTACTTTCATACTTTTTAGCACAACAAATGTATCTCTCGGAATTTAATTCTTTTCAATCGTCTTCCAAACCACGTAATTATGGTTGGAGTTGAATAGATTTATTTATAAAACGATAAACGAATATAAAACGATAGTCAGTAATAAATATGTTAGGAAATGAATAACTTTATCGTATTATTTTTGCCCAATCAGGTGAGCCTGTTTCTGTGTCAGCTGACGTCACGAGCTTGGGGACTATCGGTACTGAGGCTCTTTACTGTCAATAAATCTACCGTGCTTTGTGTGAGTTACTTTTTTATTTCCGCTTCACACAGTCTTAATCTGAAATCGCCAGTTGTGAGTTAGTTCCAAGTATCTAAGGTGTTACAGAGATATTTCAAATAATCATATCTGTGTAAGTTTTTCAAACAAAATAAAACAACAAGGAAGGAAAACAAACAATCATACAAATATGGAATAAATTCTCTATAACCCATGAGCGTTCTTCATAATCTTATCACATTTTAGTCAAATTCAAGCAAACAAGCAAATAAATGTGATTGTTTTTTAAGTGAGGAATTTCAGATAAATCGAGGGATATTAATTTTGTGCCGTCTACCTATCCATATGGCCGTCCATCTGCCTGTTTGTCAGCACGTCCGACTGTCCGTCTGTCCATCTGCCCATCCGTCTGTCTGTCAGGCCATCTGTCCCTCAGTCTGTCTGTCAGTCTATCCGTTCGTCTGGTCGTCCGTCCGCGACGCTATGTTTTCCACCCAACACCTCCTTCAAATATTGTCTGATTGAGATAAAAGTTTGTGTGCACGTTCATTTTCTTTAACCTCAGATCAAGTTTTAAAACCAGCTGGATCGGGTCATACGTTTTACATACAACGCGATTTGCTTAATTCTGATTGGTCTTTGGTTTCCTTGTAATAACTGCTTCAGTTATTGTCCTGTTTTTATCAAATCTTGTCTGCAGATTCAGTTTGAAGCCCATCAGGTCTAGCTTGAAATGCATTTAAAATTTTGCGTACGTATTGCGGATGTAAAATCTTTCAATTTCTTTCTTGTTGTTGTTGTTGTTTTTCAGTGCCTCTGTGTCCTGTTCCTTTACTTGGCCGTCTTGATTCATATTCTGCCTGTGACGTCAGAGCCTCTTTCTGGCTATGCCGGTGAGAACGGAACAAATGTCACGTACGATGTGAACTTGAATGAACCGAATGTCACAACTGCTTTGTGAATATGAACGGAAGAAATATTCGCACGGACGTCGGGAATAATACTGGAGGAATTGTCACAAAATTATGACGATCAAAACAATCTTTTACACCATAAAAATATGAATGAAAACGTTCTTATTAGTGGAGATGGAATAATGTGACAGATTGTACCCGATCAAGAGTGGTAGGAGCGCCACTAATGTGCTTGGAATACGAGCAGGTGAAGTGTCACGTATACCATTTATACAGTTTTAGTGAAAGAATGGCTTCAGTTATGCACTCACCGAAAATAGCCAGTATGAAGTAAACATATGCAAGAAGTAATGTGTGCAAGACGTATCGATTGTACATACAGAATGTATTCAGAGTGCGGCAAATGCACGGAATTGGGAACCGGGTATATTACAGCACAGAGAGTCCAACAGTGTGATAATTGACCAAAGGTAAAAAGTGCCTCCAGTCAGTTTACGTAAGTTAGGGTTTCATTCTACCTATTCGTGTAAATGTTAAATAGCAGCAAATTGTGCACCATGGCTTATGCAGAATTAGATAAAAGTAAAAAACTGCGGTGATGTTGACTGTGATGTTCCAACTTGGAACTCGCTTGTCGTTTTCCCATTCCTCAAATTTCGCCGATGTTACAGATCAGTTTGAATTACGTGACGCGGTGATCCCAGAGTCAAACTGATCACACCACTGGCGGAAAAGGTTTGCCACAGAATAATTCAGATAAAAATCTAATTAATATTTTAATTATTTTCGGAGTTTTCTTAACGCAGTTTGTGTTGCATAAGATTAAATAATTTTACCAATCACAGCCGCACTACTGTGCAGTTTAAAATATCTTAAAACGTCGTACTTTTGACTTATCCTTTCCGAGGGTTGTTGGCGTGCGACCGGAAATCATGGAAGAACTACGAATTTATCACATCTCATCATAATGGGGTACCGTGATATAGGACATGCACGTCACAAGTCATTTGTTGCGCGAGGCGAAACATGTGACGTGCTGCGATTTCCTCTGTAGCGTATTTCGTCTGTTGACTCTGCAGTACAATGTCCAGCGTCACCGATGCAATGCCTCCCACCTGGGACTTCGGCCGTTATCCCATTAAAGACAAACACAGTAGAAAGGTGTTACAGTAGAAAGTGATACTATGTAACATTGGAGGCGTTGTGTTACAATCTAGGCTTGGCGTAACAAAAGTTATGGGTCCTTCTTCATATTTGAGCCACCTTTCGGGATTGACAGATATGCCACCTTCCCACTGACGCACTGAGGGCTGGGCCCAGTTGTCTCAAAGTGTATTAGCAGTTCAGCTCGGTATTAAGCTTAGTCTGAAAGCCTAGGGCGACATGCATATTTAATTCTTCGCCTATCATGAAAATATTCATTACGGAGATGTGTGTTACGTGAAATGTCTGTTATAGGTGTATCTGCTATAATAAACTGAGCTATAGACATGTTTATAATAATTTATTTATTTGATTGGTGTTTTACGCCATACTCAAGAATATTTCACTTAAAATATTAACAATCATAATACCACAATTAACACAAATGTATCTGTTACATCGGCAGCAAACCAAACCGCACTCGGCATCATTCGGAAAAAGATAAACTCGTGGAAAACCAGTGAGATGTGCACCATATAAAGAGTGACTTACAAACTGTTTTGGAGTCTTAGCCTTAATTTCTGTGTAAATTATTAACAGAAATGAATTATAATCAGCTATATTGTGAAAACAGATGATCTTAATTTTGAGGAGAATTGCCGAGTCCATACTAGGAACGGTGTCACGTGATTTGAAAATGGCGTCTTACGAAGTTCTGATCCCAGTGGAAGCGTCGGTTACAGTTGTTTTGTTTTTTTTTTGTTTTTGTTTTTTTTTGTTTTTTTTTTTTGGCGATGTTATGGTCTTTAGTATTTCCACATAATGAGGTGATATGAATTCAGAATTACTAAGCTTCTGCTGGGAACATGGTCAACCGATCTCAGAGCTAGCGGCTTGGGAGATAATACTTTGTGTAGACAATGTGTGAAGAAATTATTTAGTCTAGACCATAAATCTCATTAGTTTTGTATTAGGACAAGACTGGTATTACGATTTACGTCGGGCTTAAACTTTAAAAAACTTTTACACAACCGGCTCCTGTTTCTCAAAAAGTGTCACAATTTTACAACGGCGTGGGATATTTGCGACGGACTAATATTTTAGTTACATGATAGCTCAGTTTCTCAAAGCGTATCAAAGCTTAGAACGCCACAGTTTTAGATAGAAATTGAAATACTTAAATGCAATATAAACCAAAGGTACATGCACTGACTACTATCCAACAACAATGTTATACAAGTTAACGAAAGGTGATAATGTCTGTGAACACTATTCTCTTGATGTAGCGGATTACTGAAAAGTAAATGCCTGAAGTTTGTTTCAGATTCTGTTCGGCCACATTTGCCGTCATATTCGCAGATTTTCCATGGCCCCGAAAGAAATTACACTTCAATAACAGGCTACGTTGTAAATTTGAGAACTTACAATATTTATGAAAATCTGCTATAAATCAAAGATTATGGTGAAAGACCTGCAAAAAAATTAGATTTTTTTTTTCCATTTTTGAAGCATATTTTATAGTTGTTAATAACCCTCCTGTTTCATGCATATTTTTCGTCAAATATCGGGAAGTGTAAAAAATGACGTCATCAATGGACATACTTGGAGCGAGGGATCAGCTTAACGCCCCCAAGTCCGGTTATCTTCCAAACAGAGATTTTATTAACACAATTGACCTCACTACAGCAGGCTACTCAATTTTCGGACAGACTGCTGGGGCATTATAAAGGATGTAGTTAAAGCCATGTTCCAGCTCAAGCTGGCTTCCTTTCCGGATGTAAGTGGGAAGATCTGCCAGCAACCTGCAGAAGGTTTTATTGCGCTTTTATATTACTTTTATTACACTTTTAGGCCACATCTTATATTACATAGTAATAAATAAAAACGGTCCCCACTGAGAAACAGCCCGTGTTAAATGGTTCACATCTAACAAAGTGAGTGCCATGCGGCATAAAATCAGCGCGGTAACGGAGAGTGAAAGACGTGTTAAATGTTACAAAAACAGCGTGGCATATATGCCACCAGCCGGGTCACAGTCTAGGAAGAAAGCGACTCGCATGAATCAGGTACCTATTCGCAACATGATCAAAGGTCAACTAAATGGGTTTAATTGAGCATGCTGAAAACCCAAGGTGTTTAGGCAATTCGTATGAAGACTGATCTCGACACCCAGCATTCTGTGTATATGATTTAGTTTGTTGTTAAACAATTACATGCACCACAGTGTAATATTATCCAAGCTCCGATGAATGCCAATGCATAATGTTGCAAGCAATGGGAATGTGAAGCTAATGCGAAAAACGATGTTTTTCTTTTGTTTGTTTGTTTTGTTTGTTTCTGGAAGACGAAGTGAAGATAAGTAACACATTCCGATGTTGAGAATGAAAGTTTTTAGCCATTTTAAATAAACGAATGTATTTTTAACTCTTATAAAATATTTACTTTCACAGTGAATAAAAATATGGGCCGTACTTTGACACTCAATATCTCCGAAACCATCTTACGTCAGCTTCTAAAAATTGACGCACTCATTAAGTAATTATGTCCTAAGTATACAGGACAAATTTCAGTTTCATCCTTTAAGATTTCTGTTCATGGGGCCAAAATCAAAACAGAGTCAAGAACGCATGTTCCGGACATTTTCAAACTGATGTTCTACCTTGTTTTACTTGAGAAGGTGATCAATTCCTTGTCCGCCGCAGAGAAAACCATGGTGATTCAGCAAAACTTGTGCCTATCTGGCAGAAGGGTTTTTCTGACACTAGAGCGAGACAATTTTTCCAGACGACACTTGATTGACGCGTGTCACACAGGTGCAGCGCGCGCTATACTCAGGTGACAGGTGGTGCAGTGTGGGTCACCGGAACGTGCGCTTTTGAGGCTATGTTTTCATTTTAACCCTATGTAAAGACTATTCAAGCTATGACTTTGAAAATTGGCCAGTATTTTAACAAAATCATGCCACTTGATTTGAACAAAGGATGATGGAGCTATGCAGCATCATTATACGGCCCATTTTTATGCCCATCCAATATATTACTAAATAGCCATCGGCCTATAGTGGCAAGTGTCCGATCACACATTAATGTACAGTGTATGTCCATTCTATTTTAGGGGGCCTTTGTGGCTCAGTTGGTTAGCGCGCTAGCGCAGCGTAATGACCCAGGAGTCTCTCACCAATGCGGTCGCTGTGAGTTCAAGTCCAGCTCATGCTGGCTTCCTCTCCGGCCGTATGTGAGAAGGTCTGACAGCAACCTGCGGATGGTCGTGGGTTTCCCCCGGGCCCTGCCCGGTTTCCTCCCACCATAATGCTGGCCGCCGTCGTATAAGTGAAATATTCTTGAGTACGGCGTAAAACACCAATCAAAAAAAAAAAAAAAAATCCATTCTATTTTACGGGCTTGATTGATTAATCTATGAGTTTGACTGTTGCTTGACAAAATGTTAGGAGTAAACATAAATTCTGCTTATGATATTCAAAGTTAATGCCTTGGAAATCATATGAAAAAGCTGTCGGTATTGGTTTCGTATCAGGCCTTGCACCCCTTTAAGGCGCATGCGTCTAAGTTTGGCCTTTGTGCCCTGTTTGACCTTTGACCTCTTCACACACAACGTGTCCTAGGGTTCATCCTGGCCTTGGTATATTTGGTATTAAATTCGACCAAGTACATGTATAGATACACTCCTTCCATCTGCGATGTCGCCATAGACATTGTTGCGTGGTGTTCAGTGAAGTAAATTCATCATAGAAAATGTCATTAAATTATGTCAATATTTCCTTTCCCCTATTTACATAATTTATTTATGTATTTTATTTTTTTATTTATTTTTCTATTTTGCTTAACACCATACTCACATTTATTAATTTATACGATGGAGGTCAGTTTCAATTTTGGAGAAAATCTTGGCGTAAACCACTGACATTTGGCAAGTCAAGGACGAACTTTTCTACACCTGACGTACAGATATATGCACACAAAAGTGGTGAGCGATAAGTGGTCTACGAATTTTAAAGAACGCAATCGGTCACGTCATCAAAACTTAGTGCGGTATAATCTGCAAATTATTTGCAGTTTGGGTTTGAACCCGCACTTCCAGCCCCCCAGCGATTATTTCATTACGCCTTCTCTGCAGGCGTCAGTGGCATTGCCTCACTTTTATACTTCGCACCACGGGCGAAGCTAGGTGCATTTTGGTGTATAATAAACGGGTAACTGCATGAATGTAACGACAAAGAACGTTTACGCTTCAGTGCCACACAAAATGGGCGATAAACAAAACGGATGGATCCACATGACTGAAAACTCACCACCGCTCCTTTCCATTTAATTATGTGTGAAGCAATTCTGACATTATGACTTCACAGAAAGGCTAAACATTTGTATCAAATGAGTGGGACATCCGGTTGACTTATTTTTCACAAAATGGTTGATTATTGGCCGAAGGCCTGTCCTTGATTGACAGCTCTATAACATGTAGGTGCAAAAGTCCCACGTAAAAAAAGTGAAGACATATATCAACAGCAGCCGACGTGACGTCGGCTGCTGTTGACGTAGGCCTACCATTGGCAAGTTGTTTTGGTACCAATTTTTGTACCATTGGCAAGTTGTTTTCAAACCATAGTAAAACGGTTACTTAATCGGAAGCACGAAAGGAAAATCATCCACCATTGTTTACCTGAACAACTGGCTTGCTTGGCTCGAGGCAAAACCACGTGATTTGGATGGAAAATTTCCAGTGAAATACATACATTAGGTGCTTTCAGTGATATTTTTTATTAAAAAAAAAACAAAATCATTTCTGGACAACAGTGCCACAGAAAACGATAAATTCTATCAAATTAATAGCAGGCATATCTTTTTGGCCATAACACATTTTATGATTACGATGTCATCATGGCGTTGTGCTACAGGTGACGATTACTGGCGTCTGGATGGTGTTGTTAGGTTGAGTGGCGGCACGATGTCGTGGATTATGTCGTCGTTACTGTACTCTGGGGGAGCGTCCGAGTCCGTGACAGTCAGTCTGCTCCTTCGTGAGTGGTCACCAAAACACCCGCACGCTGTGGCCAAACACCCGTGACCGGCCCGACCGTCACGGGCGGACTTCACAGAGCGCACCCCCTCCACAGTCTTCAGCTCGGGCTCTATTTCCTTCTGCATTTGCCTCTGTAAAAAAAATTTGAATATTTTTGTATTCAACACTGATTGATTAATACTCTTGTACTGTGATGTAATCCAATGCCGAACGCTTCATGTTTATAAAATTAGCTGCTAAATTTCGCGATCCACCAGCACATATAGTTGGCAGTTCTTAATCACGTTTCCGGCGTAATAACCCAGATCTCTCACCACCGTGGCAGCTGTGAAGCCAAGCTCATGCTGGCTTCCTCTCCGGCTTTACGTGGGAAGGCCTCCCAGCAACCATCTGATGGTCGTGGTTTTCCCAGGGGCTCTACTCGGTTTTCTCCCGTCATAATGCTCGCCGATGTCGTATAAGTGAAATATTCTTGAGTATCATATTTCACTTAGAGCCTACACAACGGTGGTCATTTTCATGGACAGAGGGGACCACTTTAAATCCCCTTAGGAGGACTCTGTGGCTCAGTTGGTTAGCGCGCTTGCGCAGCGTAATGACCCAGGCCTCTCACCAATGCGGTCGCTGTGAGTTCAAGTCCAGCTCATGCTGGCTTCCTCTCCGGCCGTACGTTGAAAAGTCTGCCAGCAACCAGCGCATGTTTCCCTTTCTACCTTTCGCTTTACAGCACTGTCCCCAGTGGTAAATGTTTGTACTGAAATGTTGAACAACGCCGAGGTCACCGGATCCACGGTTATGAGGCAGGAAGTGATGTCAGGAAACACAATAAATTCGTCTCGGCTTTTGTCTCCATAAATACTTTATACACATGGATTCTCTTTATGTAGAGTATGTACAACATGGTTGTAGCCAAGACCTAAACAATATTATTGATGAGTGCTGACTAAATAGTTCCACAGGAGGACACACGTGATGAGGCTAAGCCTAAACAAGCAAAAGTGTCCCACAGGCTCCAAAGGTCAAACGTGTCCTGTTGTGGCAGTGATGTAAAGCCAATGTAGAGAGCGACGCTGTGAAGAATATGATTTAACTGGTCAGATCACTGACAAACCTACTGGCCCAAAAAACGCACTATCTTCAGTTAATTTCAAACATATACGATTCCATTGTATGAGGATGCAAAGAAAAGCAGTTTTTAACGATGTTGGCAAGACGAAAGGTATTTTAAGCGAATGGACGAAGTCAGTAACCTGATTTTGCACCATGCTGGTTTATAAGTTGTCAGTAATAAAAAATATGTCTCAGTGTTGCACTGATTAATACATCCAACGTGGTGTCTAATTCAACACGACGAATATACGTTCCCTAGCACCGGATTAAGTTTAATTAGATACCCGGATGAGCAGAGTATATTTCAAGACAGAGCACAGAAACGTGGGTGCCTAATCCGGGTACTTTTATACCTACCACAACTTCTTGCTTTTTGCGCCGCGTGCGCTTCGTCTTATTCCTCCTGAAGCTCCGCCCAACTCTCTCCAGCACAGCATCCCAGATCATTTGTACATGTTTGATTGACAGCCGTTGGCGTATTGTAAGGCGTGGTCTCTCCCCTCCTGCTCGCTTGTCTTGTGCCACGCCCGTCATATTGCCGCTGTCAAATGTGACACCGAAATATTTATTTTTATTTACATACAGTATCCCTACTCTTTTAGTTAAAGTCTTTTTTTATTTGTTTGAATGTTGTTTATATATTTTTTCACTCACATCTTGGCGGTTAGTTTTAGTAGGTATGGGTATGGATTGGTTTCAAAATCATTGTTATAAAAAAACGACAAAAAACCCCACTCTGTTCATGATTGTTTTTGGCAAGTTTATATTTTGAATGTAACTAATTTATGTACATTAGAGCATTGATATTGGCTTGTGGCCATCATGTATATATGTACAAAAGCATGCATGACATGACACCGCTAAGTATTGAATAGGAAGAATGGTGTCGGAGGAAATTGTGTTATTGAGAGAGTTCTTGCGCTTGGCAGTAAGTAAGAATTCTTTTTCCTTTTGAAGTCGGTCCGGAACTTTGAGCAAAAATTTCATGTGTCAGATCGAAAAATCCGCGGCATGCTTTGAGACAATGGTCACTGACACCCGAAAATTCGACAGCAGAATAAATGGAGTTTAACATTAAGAAATAAAAAAAAAACCATTCTAAGTGCATTTGCTTTTCAGTAATATGTACGCCCAACATATTAATGTGTAGAGCTTAAGGTGTTACGTGTGACTAACGAGTGTGATTGATTTTACAAAAAGCTGAATATAGGCAACATGATAAACGAAACAGGCTATTAAATCACGTTCCTGTAATCTATCCTGGGTGATCTATTCTGCATGTTTTGACTACGTAGCTAGCTGAGCGTTCACCATAACTGACTTTATATACAGCTCTGTTTTTTCAATTCACGGTTTTCAGGTATGGCCCACGATTAGGATTATGGGTGGATTAAATCAGAGTGCCTATGGTAAACCATCGACCTTTGCTAACTTGCTCACTGAAATAAACCAGCTCCACGGAGCGTGCCTTTTCAATGTGTATTCTTGAAATGTTTTTTTAAAACCCTCAGGCTACCACGAACATGTTCTCAGCAGTTCTCTCGGCCGGCACGAGTGTGGAATTGTCCCGACGCGAGTGTGGAATTGTGTACAAAATAAGTATGATAATGATCACACGCACAACAACAACAACACAGTGAATGTGTGCATTATAGTCAAATTACTGGTTTGTTTCTGCCAAAATATTGTCTTTGTCCAACAGGGAGAGAAGAAAATATGTCCAAATGGCATTTTCGAAACCTTGAAAAGAGCCTATTGTTTAAGACCACATGACAGACATTAGTAAGCCCTACCAGCCTAAGGTAAATCGGGTCTGTCCTATGAAGTCTGATGATCTTTCTTGCCTTTACGATGACGATTTGTCTTCAAACTGGAAACGCAGTACTCATATATTGCAGGAGAACAATTGGATCCTAATCCAAACGAAATTATTAGGCAAATACCACACGCATATACATACCTTTTATAGAAATCTACAGTTCACACGAATGGATTTCTTACAGGCTGATAAAACTTCCCACAATCACCGTCGCCGAGGACGACAAATATACAAATGACGTCATAAGCGGAAGACGTGAGTCAGTTGACGTGAAACACGTCACAATGAAAAGAGACGTCAAAGTCTAAAGTATGGCAATGTTTACATCACTACTATAACGTCTAACGTCTTACGCCTTACTAGTGTGGCGTAAAGGCTCCCACTACAGTGACGTCAAGGACCACATTACATAATGTGACGTCATGGATCACATTACTGTGATGTCCAGGATCTCACTTCTGTGATGTCAAACGGGCCACAGGCATACCGCCAATCTGGTTGACTGACATATTTTGCATGACCTCTGAAACATTGAATGTAAAACACCACCTGACGTCGGCGTGAGCTAGACAGGGCCCAACAGCGCTACGAACATTTTTGTCGAGGTTTCTGCTCAAACAAACTTTATATCAATCCATAATAAACTGGTAATAATTAAGAACAGCTCTAAGTAACTTTTAAATGCTTATAGCATCATTCGATCCTCATTTCACTGTCTATATCAAGTAAAAAGCAACTTTTCTTTTTATATGATACCGCGCTGACTCGATGCGAGCGACGAGTCGACCCGTCGAAACCGACTAATAGAATGAAAACATGCACTTTTTCATACAATTGCATCATTTTACAAATCACATGGTCTGAACGCGACTTGCCAATTAGAGCTATTTTCATTTCACTTGTCGAATTCGTCAAATCGCATGATGTGAAATAAATATTATATAATTGAATGTGTAAAAACGGATAAGTACAACAGCTGATAAACTGCTATTGTTCCACTGTATAATATTTATTTTATATTTTATCGGAGACGCATTTAATCCTTTGTTGCTACCATTAAACTACAATTAGTGCAAGGTGACGTTGTCTGCACGCTGAACGACTTCGGCTTACAATCAAATTTTTCGGTCTTTGTCGTACCTTCTCATGCCTTGCGTGCATAGCTGTGGATTTTGTCTAATTTACGGCGAGCCTCCGTTGCTCAGTTGGTTAGCGTGCTAGCACAGCGTAATGACCCAGGAGTCTCTCACCAATGCGGTCGCTGTGAGTTCAAGTCCAGCTCATGCTGGCTTCCTCTCCGGTTGTAAGTGGGAAGGTCTGCCAGCAACCTGCAGATGGTCGTGGGTTTCCCCCGTGCTCTGACCGGTTTCCACCCACCATAATGCTGACCGCCGTCGTATAAGTGAAATATTCTTGAGTACGGCGTAAAACACCAATGAAATAAATAAATAAATCTAATTTACGCTCCTTCATTCTACTTAACCACTTCAGTATGTCGGCAGTCTGCGTTGAAAATACTCAACGCAGGCAGATCTCAAAGAGAGAACGTTAAACCCAGCCCATACTTGTACAGGCACATGTGATTGGTCAAACGCCGACATTTTCACAAAAGTCACCACGATTGGACAAGTGCGATGCTGTTCAGACCAATAATCCAAACTGCTGTGCTATTAAGGGCAATGGTGACTACTGTGAAACATCAAGCCACAGCGATGAAGGTCAGAGTACATTTTGGTGCCTATACATCATAAAGACCACAGAGTCACAGAAATAAAGACTGTAGAGAGAATTTGACGTCAGGAATGATGAAATCACAAATTTTCATTCCTCCTACCTGGATTTTTATCAAGTGATGTTATTTCATTTTATTCCTTCAGCCATGACAACAAAGAATCCGGCCAACCAAGTAAAGAGGCTTGTGCAGGAGGTGTGCTGGGGAGTTCTCACAAATCCGGTCCACTAGAGTGTTTTTCCACCAGCAGAGCAATAAACGTGTACTTAGTGTTCCCTCATAAAACACGAGTCACCATGGGAACAAACCGCACCCTCAGAGTACTAAATCATGTGGTGTTATCTTTCTTGTGAAATTACATACCCAGATAAACAGCGTTGGTAGATCATAAATGTTAGAATAATTTAGTGCGAGTCCCTCTGTTTCATACATTTTGAAGGACTGGGGCCTCCGTGGCCGAGAGCGTAGCACGCCACCACGGCGCAATGACCCAGGAGCCTCCCACCAATGCGGTTCATTTCCAGATCAAGTTGGCTTCCTCTCCAAACGTGGGGAGGTGAGTCAGTAACCTGCTGATGGTCGTGAGTTTCTCACGGTTTGCTCCCACCATAAGTTTGGCCGCCGTAGTAAAAGTGGCACATTGTTGAGTACGGCGTAAAACACCAATCAAATAAATGAATAAATAAATTGAAGGAATGAATCATGAGGGTTAAACGCATCGCTGGCTTTACTTTAGCCATTTGGATAGCTAGAACATTTTAGAACTAGGAAACACTTGTCTTTCGACGTGAAAATGATTATATCGAAAAGACACAAAAACAACTCTTTTTAAACTAGCAAAATAAAGAAAAAGTAGTTGGAAAATCACATTAAATCAAAACGAAAACAATAACTTGAACATCATTAAATATAGCACGTCTCCAATGACCTTAGATATATCTTTAAGGTAATAAAACACAACAATGCCAGCAGCGATGTCGACCGATTCAAATACAAAGTCTTTTGTTACATGTAACACCTTTGTGTGAGTGAGTGCTTGGGGTTTAACGTCGCACTTAACAATTTATCAGTCACATGACGACGAAGCAATCCTTGGAATGCATGTAATGTGCCTCCTTGTTGTATGACTACTTACCGAAGGCAAGTAAGACGCCCCACCCGGGCCATTATACTGATACCGATCCACCAGTCGTCGCACTATCCCCTTCACGCTGAACGCCTAGCGAGGAACTTATAACTTCGTCTTTCAAAATGTTGCAACGTATATCAGAATGTTGTAATATATATCAGATGGTTGGAACGTATATCAGAATGTTGGAACGTATATTAGAATGTTGGAACGTATATCAGTGTTTTTAGAATGCATATCAGCGTGTTAGCAGGTATGCCAGCGTGTTAGAACGTATGTCAGAATGTTAGAACATATATCGTTTGGTTTGAACGTATATCAGAATGTTGGAGCGTATATTGTAATGTTATAACGTATTTCAGATGGTTGGAACGTATATCAGAATGTTGGAACGTATATCAGAATGTTGGATCGTATATCGTAATGTTATAACGTATATCAGATGGTTGGAACGTATATCAGAATCTTGGAACATATATTGTAATGTTATAACGTATATCATGTGGTTGGAACGTATATCAGAATGTTGGGACGTATTACAGATGGTTGGAAGATATATCTAAATGTTAGCACAAATATCAGAATGTTGGAGCGTATATCAGAATGTTGGAACGTATATCAGATGGTTGGAACTTATATCAAAATATTGGAACGTACATTAGGTGGTTGGAACGTATATCAGAATGTTGGAACGTATGTGAGAATGTTCGAATGTATATCAGATTGTTGGAATGTACATTAGAATGTTGGGACTTATATTAGATGTTGCAACGTATATCGGTTGGTTGGAACGTATATCAGTGTGTTAGCACGTATATCACAATGTTAGAACATATATTAGAGTGTTGAAACGTATAGCAGAATCGTGGAACGTATACCAGGATGCTAAAAGGTATATCAGAATGTTGAAATGTAAATCAGATGGTTGATATGTGTATCAGAATGTTGGAACGTAAATTGAATGGTTGGAACGTTTATTAGGATGTTAGCATGTGTATCAGAATGTTGGAACGTAAATTGAATGGTTGGAACGTTTATTAGGATGTTAGCATGTGTATCAGAATGTTGGAACGAATATCAGATGGTTGAAACATATATCAGAATATTAGCACGTACATCAACATTTTAGAACATATATCAGAATGTTGGAACATATATCAGAATGTTGAAGTATATCAAATGGGTAGAAGTTGGAAAGCATATTAGATTATTGAGAGCGTATATAAGAACGTTGGAACGTACATCAGAATGTTATAACGTATATCAGATGGTTTGAACGTATATCAGAATGTGAATATGTATATCAGAATGTTGGAACGTATATTGGATGGTTGGAACGTATATCAGAATGTTGGAACGTCTATTGGAGGGTTGGAACGTGTATGAGTATGTAGGAACGTATATCACATGGTTGGGACGTATATCAGATGGTTGGAACGTATATTAGATGGTTGGAACCTATATCAGAATGAAACAAATATCAGAATGTTGGAACGAATATCAGAATGTTGAAACGTATATCAGTATGCTGGAACGTATATCAGAATGTTGAACGTGTATTAGAATGCTGGAACGTGTATCATAATGTTGGAACGTGTATCAGAATGCTGGAACGTATATCAGAATGTTGAACTTGTATTAGAATGCTGGAACGTGTATCATAATGTTGGAACGTGTATCAGAATGCTGGAACGTATATCAGAATGTTGAAACGTGTATTAGAATGCTGGAACGTGTATCATAATGTTGGAACGTGTATCGAAATGCTGGGACGTATATCAGAATGTTGAAACGTATATCAGAATGTTGGGACGTATATCAGATGATTGGAACAATTAAAAGATTGATGCGATGTATATCAGCATGTTGACTCGTTTCTGAGAATGTGGGTACACCTAAAATACCATAATACAATAATATACCAAAATTTCAGAACCATGTTAAACATGTTGGTAAAATTTGATTGCGTTTGAAAATTTTCAATCAGACCGTTGATCGATTTATCTAAACGCCCATTCATCCATCCAGTCGTCGATTCATTCAAACGCCCATTCGTCCATAGATTCATCCACTGGCCCCAACCCTCCATCCATCCTCCGTCCATCAATTTATTTACCGGCCTCGATAGCACAGTTGGTAGAGGGCCCGCTTTGGGAGCTGTAGATCCAGGGTGAATCCTGGCTCGAGTCACAGCTAAGTCCTTAAAAGAGGAAGTTGTAACTTCCTCGCTTGGCGTTCAACATGAAGGGAGAGTGCAACGACTGGTTGACCCGTATCAGTATAATGGCTCGTGCGGGGCGCCTTACTTGCCTTCGGCAAGGCGTCTCCGTGAAGCAGCACTAAACAAACGAGCGGTGGAAATCCGTCCTGCAACAAGGAGGCACATTTCATGCACTCTAAGCATTCCTATGTCGTCAAAAATGACTGTAAAAGTGGTTAAGTAAGGCGTTAAACCCCAAGCATTCACTCACTCACTCCATCTATTTATCCATCTCCGACTGTACGTCTGACAGAGAAGGTCTGACAACAACCTGCGGATGATCTTGGATTTCCCCCAGGCTCCACCCGGTTTCCTCCCACCATGATGCAGGCTGCTGTCGTATAAATAAAATACTCTTCTGTAGGGTGGGAACCAGCAATCATACCATGCACGCAATAATCCAACCGCTCGCCCATCAGTTGAACTATGGCTTCAGGCCATCACTACTCGATCTGTCCGCCCATCAATTCATCAGTCAGTCCCTCTGAATCCGTCTACCTAGTATATATACCTTAGGGTATACATCACAGCCGGTAAGTGTTGCCGCGATCAATACCCCCGTGTCGTTACCTGGCCTAATTATATGTCATCCAGTCATATTTACAGCCGCGTTACCTAGCAGCGCGTCAGAACTCCTTAGGCTGGAGTTCTAGATAACCCAGGAAAAAGTCCTCACTGTCCACAGTGATAGACGTTCAGGTGAGATATCCATATCGCTGATTACAGGTGACGCACTGAGTAAAGCCGACACCTCATACAGTTACCAAACGGACAATTTGTGCTCCAAGTCTGGTGAACTTTGATTCCATTTTGTTTACCTGTATCTACCGAACTTGGTCGTTTGACTTCACTGCTTAAATAAGGAAAGAGTAGTCCTAGCCGACCGGTAATTCAGGGAGTTTGAGACGCCCACTAAACGTGTCCCGTAGTTTCTTCTGCCCGAAGATGTGGAAAGTTTTGCTCGCCGCCTTGGTTCTTACGCTTGGAAAGGTCAAGGGAGACACCTTGTACCAAATGATACAGTCAAAGCCGGAACTGTCTCAGGTAAGAGTTATCAGTTCACCCTAATTAGTTTTTACACCCACAGTTAAAGGTATACCTGATACAAGTGTTTAATGAATTTCATGTTTCTCTTAAAAAAATATTATTCCCCTCACTCTTTCGTCATCGGCCGCATCTACAAAATTTCAGTTTTCCGGGAACTTTTTTCCTGAGATAATGCTGTCTGGGTTGTAAAGCTATACTTTGATGTGATTTATGAAAGAAAATCCAAAAGAACATTGATGTGTTGAACATCCGTGGTCATTGATCTGTTGAACCGCTTTTGATCACAGATCTGTTGGACATCCTTGTCAACACTCCCGGTGATCATCTGTGATCATACACTTGGTGAACATCGGTAATCATAAATCTGTTGAATATTCGTGATAATAGGTTTGTTGAACAACCGTGATCATTGATGTGTTGAACATCCGTGATCATAGATCTAGTGGACATATGTGATCAATGATGTGTTGAACATCCGTGGTCATTGATGTGTTGAACATCCGTGGTCATTGATGTGTTGAACATCCGTGGTCATTGATGTGTTGAACATCCGTGATCATAGATCTAGTGGACATATGTGATCAATGATGTGTTGAACATCCGTGGTCATTGATGTGTTGAACATCCGTGGTCATTGATGTGTTGAACATCCGTGGTCATTGATGTGTTGAACATCCGTGGTCATTGATGTGTTGAACATCCGGTCATTGATGTGTTGAACATTAAAGATCATACACTTGATGAACATCCGTGGTCATAGATCTGTTGAACATCTGTGGTCATAGATATGTTGACCATCCGTGACCATAGATCTGTTGAACCGCTTTTGATCATAGATCTGTTGAACATCCTTGTCAACACTTCTGGTGATCATGTTTGATCATACACTTGGTCAACATTCGTGGTCAGAAATCTACTAAACATCTGTGAATATAGATCTAGTGGACATCCGTGGACGTTGATGTGTTGAACATCCGTGATCATAGATCTGCTGGACATTTTTGTCAACACTTCTGGTGATCATCTGTGATCATACACTTGGTGAACATCGGTAATCATAAATCTCTTGAACATCCGTGATCAATGATGTGTTGAACATCCGTGATCATAGATCTTGTGGACATATGTGATCATTGATGTGGTGAACATATGTAATCATTGAGGCGTTGAACGTTTGTGATCATAGATCTGCTGAACATTGTTGTCCATACCACTGGAAAACATCCTTGATCAAAGATTCGTTGAACAGCCGTGGTCATATATCTGATGAAAAAATCTCGTGAAAATAACTGATCAAATATCAGTCTAAACCTGGTCAAAATCCGAGGTAATATGTCTAGTGTGCGCTAATCTAGCCAGGAATAAAGTGGTGGCCATGGGAAACCAGGTTATTGTTACGTGGTTGGCAAGTGGCCAATGAATCTCACTGTCCTGACATGTAATGAAATACATATGTAAGTATCCCGTTATATTACCGGAGGTCAATGAACTTAGTTAATTATGTATCCGACTGGTGATGGACGCCGTTATACGAAATGTTTCGTCCATCTGTCGACGGCGGTGCAGCTCAAGGGAGAATGAATCTGAGTGCGTGGAAAAAAACTGCAATGACGTCGGCACATACTTGACAAACCTCCTCACTAAAGTCACGGGTAAACAATCAAGGAATGGAATCGTAATGAACTTACATTTTAGGTATATGAACACAAATGAATTTGCACGGAGAGCCTGCATTCAAATAACAATGTAACCACACTGAGGAAGACATATGGAAAGTCAAACTTAGAAAATGGAGGCAGTTTTTGTTTAAATACGAATTTATATTGCAATTTGATTTTATTATGCAGCACTCTTTTTACATATTCTTCAGCCGTAGAACCACCTGCGTCTTGAGTAAATGCATTTCACAATGTGGTCTTGGGCCACAGCTGGTTGGACAGGTTTCATAGAAACAGCCGAATACTGCGTATTCACATGAAAGTAGGCCACCGTTCACTGCTAGGGGCGGGTGTCTCTGTTCCAGACAATACGCGTCACCACATAGTAAACATTCAACGTAAGCTTGCAGCTGCTGTGTGAAGAAAGTACCTGGGACCCGTAGTACGAACCAGTCGCAATCTGCGGTGATTTTCTCCCGACACCGGGATCACTTAGCAAACTTAGACTTAAGTCAAAATTAATTAGTAAAAAATTAATAAATACAGAATGTTATTTCTGCGTTGTGGAAGACTTGGCAGATTTGAGATTTGTTCTGTTATTCCAACAGAATAGTTGTGTTAATGTAACGGGGGTATTGTCAATATAATATAACGTAATGTAATGTAATGTAATTTTTTTTAAATTTATTTGATGGGTGTTTTACGCCGTACTCAAGAAAAGAACAGAATAGAATTACTTGATAGTGATACATAATCTACCCTGTTTACTCCCACCATAACGCTGACCACTGTCATAAAAGTTAAACAGTCTAGAGTACTAAGTAAAACACGAATCACATAAATAAATAAATTAACGGATCACTCAGAAAACATCAGAGATTACAGAGTATACGTATAAGATATTGTCGCGGCTATATTTGATGTGTTAGGTCACCTTGTGCTACTGGCGTTTACCCTATCTCGCCTGTCAGAGTAAATTTTTGTCGGCTACCTAGGCAACCTAATAACAGTTCATATTGATCAGTGATTAGAATCTTGGGATTGGACTATTGATTCTGACGGTTTGGATAAAGGGGTTTGTCTTATGGCCATATACTTCCTGGTTTTCCCTCGCTATTAATTTAAAAACAACCATTAAACTGTTGTTTAGAAATCACTGATCAGAGCGCATAATGACAAGCTTGGCGGGAAGAGGTATGAAAAAATTATAATACAGTTGTATTTATAAATTTTTTTGATGCTGCCTTGTAATACATGTTTGGCTTTGAAATACTTTCCTTTCAGACGCTTCGACATGTTTTTTAAGTTCATTAGCGTGTGAAAGGCTCAGAAAGGCTCATTAACTAAATGCGGGGACTCCGTGGCTCAGCTGGTTAGCGCGCTTGCGCAGCGTAATGACCTAGGAGTCTCTCGCCAATGGGGTCGCTGTGAGTTCAAATCCAGCTCATGCTGGCTTCCTCTCCGGCCGTACGTGGAAAGGTCTACCAGCCATCTGCGGATGGTCGTGGGTTTCCCCAGGGCTCTGCCTGGTTTCTACTCACCATAATGCTGCTCGCCATCGTATAAGTGAAATATTTTTGAGTACGGCATAAAACACCAGTCAAATAAATAAATCAACTAAATGCCTTAGCCCACGTAACTCGGTTTAGTGATTTGCGTGCTAGTGGAGTACAATGGCCAAGGAGCTTCTCACCAACGCCATCTCTGTGGGTTGAAGACCAAATCGTGCTGTCTTCATATCCGTTCATACGTGAGAAAGTGTGGCAAGCAGCCTGAGGATGGTCGCGAGTTTCCCCTGGGCGTTATATGGTTTCCTCTGATGAACAATAATGATGGACGCCGTCGTATAAATGAAATACTCTTGAGAACCGTGTAATACCCTAATCAAATAAATAGATATTAGACCATATACCCTAAAATATTTTTTAAAAAATACGTAGAAACAGGTCATGGTTTTTACGTGTAAATAAGCTGGACAGAGGGGGGCAAAGAGTGGAGAGAATGGTTGGGAGAGGGCGTCATACATTTTCTTGAGTTCCTTGTATTTTTGAAAAATCCTGCATTTAAGGAAACTGAATTATTTCCTTGAAATGCAGAAATTATTGCAACACGTAACATCATGGCTGGCATCTAACAAAGACTGTCGTTCCTAATTTTCTACTTTATGTCTACTTCCTTATTTTTTGTAAAATGTTTCGCAAGCGGGTTTGCGAAAGGCGTGTACTTATTCAACTCAGTACATGTTCTCCGGCATTCTATTATCTGGGTGATGGGAACATAAATACAGACCACAGAACCTATGGGGGACATTTCTAAAGCCTATTCTCACCCACACCTCATACCAAAGTAAAGCGACTATTATCTCGTATAGTGCCTTTTCAAAAAAAAAATCCGATATTTCGACATGAGTCACATAAAACGCGTGTCTCAATTTCTTTCTTTCTTTTTTTTTCGTGCTGTTTTGCTTCATGAACTTGAGAAGCTGACCTACATGAATGCAGATGTATGCCCGTGAAGTGTAGTTTACCCCTTTAATTACCTTGGTATTATCCTTTGGTGCGTGGAAAGACCAGTCAATGGGCGTATGCTATGATTTCAAGAAATCTATCCTGCAAGACTGATTTTAGTTAACGTCGCCTATATTTCGACGACAAATGGCGTAGTCTTAGTTAGATTTCTAGCAACGTTGCCTATATTTCGGTGACAAAGGACATAGGCTTAGTTAGATTTCTAGCAACGTAGCCTATACATTTCCATGACAAAGGGCGTAGCCTTAGTTAGATTTTTGGCAATGTTGCCCATAGTTTAAATAGGAGCAACGTAACCCTGGTATGATTTCACACAAGGTGGCTTACAATTTGATTTCTGGCAAATGGACAGTGGTCAGATTGCAGGCGATATGCGCAGAACATAGCTTGGTTTGAAGTAGGGATCTGAGTGAAATTTTACCCAGTGTAAGGATATATATCTCTTTCCAGTTCTAGAATAGCACAAGTCTTTTTTTCTCCTTAATCCCCTCAACAATTCCCCCATTCCTAGGTAACATAAATCTCTCCCCCCTCCAAGGTAACATAAATCCCTCCCCCCTCCAATTCTACATAAATCTCTCCCCCTCCAAGGTAACATAAATCACCCCTTTTCCATATAAAATAAATCTCCTCTATTCAAAGGTAACATAAACCTCTTCCATTCCCAGGTTACATAAATCTCTCCCCCTCTAAGGCTACATAAATCCCCCCCTCTAAGGTAACACGAATCTCCTCCATTCCAAGGTAACATAAATCCCCCCATTCCATGTAACATAAATAAATGGTATCATAAATTTCGCCCGTGGTAACAAATAACCCTTCCATTTGATGGTGACAAATAGAACGCACAAAAACCCCATCATGTTAACTGATGAATCCTCATTAAACTTGACTCTGTTGGTAAACGCTGTCGTGTTTCGCAATAATTTCCAGCTGTTGATTTACTCTCACCCCAGTATCAATCGTGTCTCCCTCCACTATGTTTATCTGCTCTACGTAAAAGGCAGATGTGAGAAGAGAATCAATACTAACAGAGTACCTGGCAAAAAGCGGCTCCGCGAATAGATAGGTCAACACAGGCGGTGAAATGTACGGTGGTTCACAGTGAATGTATTAGTTTTGATCTCACTGTTTGTGGACGCTCCGGGAAGGGGTAAAACAACACAGGCAATGAGATCTACGGTGGTTTTAATGAGCACATTGCTTTTTATCTCACTGTTCGTGAGCGATCCGGGAAGGGGTAAAATAACACAGGCAATGAGATCTACGGTGGTTTTAATGAGCACATTGCTTTTTATCTCACTGTTCGTGAGCGATCCGGGAAGGGGTAAATCAACATATACAATGAAATCTAAAGCGGTTCTTAACGAACACATTAGTTTTAATCTCACCGTTCGTGCGGTCTTCGTGACAATATCCTATCGACGCTGCACGTGTGGCTGGTTGAGTGGTCTGTGGTTCGTTGGAGACCACTTGTCTTCCGCAGTTTGGGTGTGTTTATCTGTAAATCGCCTGTGAGACAGTTCGTCAGTAAAGGTCGGTTGCTTATCACTCTCACTCAAACATCTTCAAGTCGACGTTTATTCACAATGCGTGTTTGGATACATTCCTTCATTGCGAGCTTAAACCCATTTCACTTAAGAATGTATTTCTGATATAGACCACTCATGAACAATAATGAATGCTGCATTCGATCACTAAGCACGTCGACCATAAAATGACCGTGAGAAATTCACCTTCATTTTTGCGGCAAATGGCAGAGCTTGAGGCTCCCGGTCCAATAAAAAAACAACAAGTAATTAAGTGCTATAACTCATTGTCTCTTCGAGTGCACACCATGTCACTGTTTCATTGGAGAATTGCGACTTGGTCAATGGAAGGTAGGTAAACCAATACCGATTGACTAACTATACTTTTCATTTCTCATGTATTTCTCATTGATTAAAGGCAGGCCGAAACGCAAAATTTATATATAACATGGATATATTCGATAAGCAGTCTGTTGCTGACACTTTTAATAATTATTTTACATCCATAGCTTTCAACCTCGAGGATAATATGCTGTCTACCCACACTTCTTTTCATGAGTATCTCAATGAGCCAATTGCTAACGAATTTCATTTTAACCCCGTGTCGAAGAAAATGGTCAACTCGATCATACTCAACTGTGAATTATCTTCTCTGGGACTAGAAGGCATTCCCATGAATGCATTGAAAATAACTTCATACGCTATTGCTGATCCGCTAGCGTATATTATTAATTTGTCGACGTTAACCGGTCAGTTTCCTAATTCGTTGAAAATACCCAAAGTTACACAAGTTTATAAATCAGGAAATTGCAACAAAAAGAAAGAAAGAAAATTTACCGGTCAATTTCAGTTCTGCCCAGCGTCAGTAACATTTTTGAAAAAGTCACAGTAAATATGACCACGAATTTTCTTGAAAGTAACAACGGTATAACTCATCATTAGTATGGATTTTGGTCAAATCATTCTACATTACATGCCGCACGTGATCTCTATGACACACTTTTTGGTGCTAAAGAAAATAAAGCATTTAGCATAGTAACATTCGTTGATCTGTCGAAGGCATTCGACATCGTAAATCACAATACCTTACTCGACAAACTGAAGCATTATGGATTCCGTGGAGTATGCAGTAAATCGCTTGAAAGTTATTGATCTAATCGTTACCAATTTGTACACTACGATGATGTTTTATCATGCTCTAAACCAAACTCGCATTGCGTCCCCCAAGGCTATATTGGGTCCATTACTTATTTTTGATCTACATTGACACAATTGCTGCAGTACTGGCCAAATTTATCTTATCTGCCGACGATACTAGTATCCATATCTCTCCTAAATTTCAAATTAGTGCATTAAGTGCATGCTAACAAGACCTATTCGTAGGGCATATACAAATGCACGCCACCCCCTCTCCCACATGTTATTAAACAACAATGAAATTATCTCTATTAGACAATTTAAATTCCTTGGAATTGTCTTTTCATGTGTCTCTCACATAACGCACGTTTACAAAAAAAAATTCCAGAAATATAGGAACAGAGCTTTAAGGGGTAATACCTATCCGAGTCATCTTAAACCTGTGGAAATTCTACAGAAATCACCGATTCGCATCACCACCTCTCGTAAGACAGAACATACAGCATCACCCTTCAAATCATAAAGGATTCTGCCTCTGTGTGTGTTATTCCACGTTCAAGTCTTCTGATAACACACAAATTTATGTTTCATCCCTATCGACTGCCATACTCTATCCCACTGTTTTTTTACGAAAATAATCACATATCCAAGCCTACCCCAGCAGGACCCAGACACCCAGCCTACATCATCCAGTCTGAAAGAGGGATTTTTATTCCACACACTCAGGATAGCCGGCCCTTATGAGTTGAATAAACAGCCAATCAATTTTAAAAAAATATTGATTCTATTTCACCTTTTAAATTCAGACTCAAAGTCTTTTTAATTGACAAATTATAAGCTTAGTGACACTTCACAGCTATCATACTTTTCAAAGAACAGTTGCTGTTTTGTGGTATCTTGTGGATCTGTTTTCCTTCTATCGTTTATTTGTTCTATTGTCATTTTCAAATCTCTTATGGTACATGTATGACTACCTCCAAGGAACAATTAATTTCGTGTAATTTCGTGTATTGGGATAGAACAAGCTCATAGGACTTTATTCCCGCCCTCCAGGTTCGAAAGAAATTTGCCTACACATGTACTGAAGTATACAGTGAATAAAATAAATAATATAACACACGTCGGATTGCACAAACGGCCACACCCATGTGGTTCTTAAACCGCTTATTTTCACCAAGACCCCTAACAACAGTTAGGAGGGGAAAATCTACAAAATACATGTCCAAAGTCGGGGTTGAACCGACGCCTCCTATATGTCGAGGACAATCGTCGCGCACCATTGTCACTGGGTTAAATGTACATTTGCTTGTAATTCAGTGGAATAGAATATGCTTTAAAGGAGAAAGCTAAGCAATTACAACTGGAAGACGTTCTATTGTGTATAATGCACGTGTTTATGAATACATGTAACAACGTCATCATCATCGTGCGTTCATCCGTGAGGTTACCCGCCTAGTGTTGTAAAATAGTCGTGGGTTACTTCAATAAATAGCTTGACAAGGAAGTCATGTAGCAAGCTACACACACACACACGTGAAAATCTTTTCACAGAGTCTACTTGTACAATGATGCTCATATATATATGGCTGCATCGTTTTTGACTATTTATATAGAGTATATTCTTGAGTATGGCGCAAAACACCAATCAAAAAAAACAAAATTTATATAGAGTACGGCCTATATTGACGGCGTCCGTAAATTGTCCGCAAGGATGGCTTAAGTGTTTACACGTGGCTTGCGCCATGACACTTTATCTGTTGACTTGTACATTTCTTGTCTTTTACACGTAAGTCTTTCAGCACGGTTTTTACACTAAATGTGTCATGCAGGCGTTAGCATTCTTACACGAGTGTCACTGCTGCATATAATCGCTTACTCAACGGAGCCGTCAGACATACACACGCATATTGTATATAAGGCTTGTGTAACGATCAACTTGCGTGAAAATCAATAAGTCTCTTTATCTTCGGAGGAGAGCTGTGACTAGTTCTGTTGACATATTTTGACGGAGCTCTGACGCAAAATGAAACTAGAAGTGATAATGTGGCGATGACTCAGAGTCGCGTGACTAATCGATTCTGTCTTGCGAGAGTGTTTGTCGTATGGAATTAGACAGAAACTAACGCCTGCATAGCGATGATGTAACAGCAGAAAATATTTACTCTATTTCATCAAGTCAATTAACCTTTTATCCCACCACAAAATGAATACATGGGTTTCACTTATATAAAGTCGGTAGCGTTAGAATGTGTATAAATCTAAAGCACAAAGGAGGCCAGCGAGACTTGATGTAGCTGACATGCAACTTTCATTTATTATAGGTTGGTCGTCTTATGCTCGTACAGTGCTGTACAACACTCTACAGAGCCATACAAGACTCTACAGTGCCATACAACACTCTACAGTGCCATACAACACTCGACAGTGCCATACAACACTCTACAGTGCCATACAACACTCTACAGTGCTGTGCAACACACTACAGTGCCATACAAGACAGTGCCGTTTAACACCCCACATTGCCTTACGGTTACCCTACAATGAGGCATAACATACCAAACGGCCCTACAACACCCTACAGTGCCTTACACCACCCTACCTTGTGGTACAACACCCTACAGTGCAGTGCAACACCCTACAATACCGTGCAGTTCGCGTCAGTGCCATACAACGCAATGCACTGCCCTACAACACCCTACAGTGCCGTAGCACACCATACACTGTGCAAAATACCTACAGTGTAGTACAACAACCCACTGTGCCATACAACACTCCACAGCGCCGTATAACACTCTAAAGTGCAGTAAAACAATCTGAACTGCAGGGCAAAAGCCTACAGTGCCGTACAACACTATAAGTGCTCTCTATCACACTACAGTGCTGTAGAAGACAACAGAATGTCGTACAAGACCCAACGGTGCTGTTCTATATATCAAACAGTTCCATCCTCCAAACACATGTTGTCCCAATCATTGTACTCTGTGGTGCAGTTAAGGCTTTCGTGTAACACAGAACACAATTGTGCATCACCATAAATCAACTGGCGTGTAACACTATACATTGCTATCCACCCAGTGTCTGATTGACCCAAACCATCGAGCACAGAAAACAGACATCGGTTTGATTGGGCACGCCACGTACGCCAGTACGTCGTACCGTACAGTGTCGCACATCCCCGGACCTATTGATCGAAACCCTTAAGCTTAGTTACAGCTGTTAAACAGGCCTGTTTTCCCCTGTGCGGTTCATAGCAGTGAAGATCGACATATTTGCCCACATAGCAGTCGCTGTTAAAGTACTCTCCGTTCACTAAAACGTTCGGCCGGTTTACGGGACCATTTATCCGTATTTTTACGCATCAATCTGCCAAGTTTTATTAAATATCACGGGAAGAGGCCAAACTCACAGTGAGAACAAACAGGACTGACGTTTTCATACGTTTTGAGCACGTGTTAGTTCAAAAATACTGTTTGATAATCCAAATAGGATCATTCCCAAAGCTTATAACATGTTATAAGCTGTTATAACCTCACGAGGCCTCCCTAACCGACTGGGTATCACAATGACACAGAAGCCTCTCACCCACTTGCTCGCTGTGAGTTCAAGTCCACTGGCTTGATATCCGTTTGTGCGTAAAAAGGCCTGCCAATAACCTGCCGATGGTCGTCTGGTTTCTCCCGAGCTATGCCCGGTTTCCTCCCACCGTAATGCTGTATGCCCATCATTATAAGTGAAATATTCTTTGGTACGGCGTAAAACACCGATGTAATAAATAAATCAATAAACAGAACCTCGTGTGTCTCCTGACAAAAATACACCAATGACACTTTTCTAAACGATTTCGCTTTATCAGCCGGACGGAAACGTAATTAAGGCTTTACACTTCGCTGACTAGTGACTCCACGTCAGTCCACAATCTCATCATAAAATAAGTGTTGAGGGGGTATGGTAGCGTAATATTATTAGAAACATTTAAGAGCAAATGGCTTTGAGATATGAACAAGTTAAGTGACATTTAATGTGACGGTCCATTAAATGAAGTGTCTATATACCAGGACAGTGGCCGTAAGTGTTGACCTATAATACTGGATCAATACCTGACATCCACTGGTTAAAATGTCTGACACCCAGTGGTGAAGCTGTCTGACACGGGGAGATTTTAATGTTTGACACCGGATGGTTAAAATGTCTTTCACCGGGTGGTTAAAATATCTGTCAACTGTTGGTTGAATTGTTTTAACCCCGTGGTTAAGATGTCTGACAGCAGGTGGTTAAGATGCCCGACACCGGGTGGTTAACATATCTTACTAGGGGCGGTTAAAATGTCTAATATCGAGTGGTTAAAATTTCTTACACCTAGTGTTTATTAGCTTGACTCTGGATGGTTTAATTCTGATACCGAGGGTTTTGGAAACTTAACACTGGTTGATTCTAAGCCTGATATTGAGTGTTTAGAAGCCCCTCGGCCGTGTGGCATTTCGCGTTAATACCCTGGGATAGCTTTATTGGAGCCCCTTACTCGGTCGGGTGTAAATCCGTGCTTAATCGGCTGTCTGAGCCAGGTAAACTAGTGTCATTGCTTTACCTGTATTAAAGCCCGTGGCTAATACACAGGTATGTTCATTTATTGATTACCTTACCTAATCTATAAACTAGGCTCTGAGCGGAAAGCTCTCTACCAGTCGCATGCCCCTATGTATGTACGTTTGTATGTGAGTGTGCGGAAGATAGCTTTCCATAAAATGCCACACGACTGTCAAACGTCAATGAACAGTTCTGTGGGAAGACTGTTATATATGCAAGCTTCAGCGTAAAGATGACAGTATGATAATAGTCACACGAAACCAGTGAGTGAGTGCTTGAGGTTTAACTTCGCCCTTAACAATTGTTCAGTCATATGATGATGAAGGAATTCTTAGAGTGCATGTAATGTGTCGCCTTGTTGCAGGAAGGATTTTCACCGCTGTTTTATCTAGTGCTGCTTCACTGAGACGCCTTACCGAAGGCAAATAAACCGCCCCGGCCGAGCCATTATAACGATACGGGTCAACCAGTCGTGGCACTCTCCCTTTCATGCCGAACGCAAAGCGAGGAAGTTACAACTTCCTCTTTTAAGGTATTACTCGACCAAGGATTGACCCTGGATCTACCGCCTTCCGAAGAGGACACTCTACGAACTGTGATATCGAGGCCGATCCGTAACCAGTGAAATGTGGCCTCATGTCAATTTACCTCAGTTAGAGTTG
Organism: Liolophura sinensis; assembly: GCF_032854445.1. Taxonomy (NCBI): domain Eukaryota; kingdom Metazoa; phylum Mollusca; class Polyplacophora; order Chitonida; family Chitonidae; genus Liolophura; species Liolophura sinensis. The sequence goes on along the minus strand of NC_088296.1, from coordinate 5,528,077 downwards.
GCGTCATTGTCGTTGTTGTTGGTGTCGGGGATTTCTTCTCGTTCTTGACCTTTGTATGCGTTTTGAAATGCGCATGCGTTAGAGCTTCCACACATTTCACCATTATAAGACTTTTTGTATAATGTCAGGTTGTAATGACGTATTAGGTCTTATGTCGTACACTTTATTTAGTATATAGATTAAGATTTATTATACGTCACATAGGCTAAATATGGACAGTTCGAAATAAAATGAGACAGTTATCAAGTTATCAGAAGGTCTATATTATACAATACAAAGGGAAATATTAATTGTATGTACATAACTAACGAGAATTAACCATTATCGCAAGAATAGGCCGCCCAACTGCCTATCATGAAAAAACAGAATTATGTATGGATATCGATTTAATTTTGTGCACAGGTTGGCATTTTTCTATTGAAGGGGCCATCCGTTAAATTGTGATTGTGATTCGTGTCCGGATCTGGATCCATGCGGGCATCTCATAACCCCGCTATGACGAGATTGAACAGAAATGCATAATTATGTCACTGGGCGTGTTGCTATCGAGAGACACTTGTGCGTTTTGCTGGGGCGATTGTTCTTTGCACTCCCGTTTGTAAGGCAAAGTTTTTGTTGATAAGATTCAGTAGCAAGAGCAGAGATGCTGGTGGGGTGGGAACTCCAAGATGGCGCACTTCTTGCACTTAGACAGGGGTATGTACTCGCACTATGTCTCGGAACACCTGTGTTTCATTGTCCCGGGATAAAGACACCTGTCATCTGCACGTTGTTTTTTTCTCCCCCAGTGTCCTTTTCATTAGGGCACACCACAACATTGCAGAAATGGCGTTAAGTCAAAAGCATTCATTCATCCATTCTTCGTATGGATGGATCCAACACATCCGATGTCCCACCACCCCTGCTCGTGACAGTGCTACTTTTCATTCCATTTGCAGCAAAAGTAATTGTGACGTCATGACGTCACAGAAAGATTGAACATTTGTATTCAGTATTGGGGACATCCGGTTGACCTGTTTGCAACAATACTGCTTATGATTGGGCAATTGCATGTTCTTGATTGACAGTTCGGAGTGGTCTGTTAGGAGGTGTATCCGCAGAAGGATCCCCCCACAGTGCTGCCTTTTCTGCTCATTTGCCAAATGGCATCCATCATTTACTTAAATATAATAATATATTTCAGCTGAGCATTTTGGTAATTAACGTTTTCTCACTTTCGCTTTCGCCAGTCTGTCCACGGTTGTTCCCATTCCTACAATCTAGCAATTTTCATTAAGAGAGAAATCATGACTGAAGTTTATGTTGAGCATTATTCAGTAGGATGGGATGTCAGAAATTGCCAGCTCGAGAGAAGTGTTATTTAGTCGTTCAACTGGTGCTTTAAATCGCTGAACTTGTATATCAGTAGCGGGGGTAGCCATCGTCTGGTTATTTACATTGCAAAAAAGCAGACGTAAAAGAAGCACACAAAGGGAGGTAACTGCAGTAGAATAAACGCCCGTGATCGTTCGGTATTAGTACGAGATCGTTGGCTATTGCCTTGTGAACGTGAGGTATTACTGTGTATTGACCAATGAAAACCAGGAAACACTCTATGAGGTGTAATAATAATTGTTATAGTGTTACCATATTTCACAGGGCATGGTCGGTGTTGATCCTAGCTGTCGGATCCTAAAACAGTATGCCAATCCCCAAGCATTATCTATTTATTTGTTTATTTGCTTGGTGTTCTACGCCGTACCAAAGAATATTTCACTTATACGACAGCGGCCCGCATCATAATGGGAGAAACCCATGACCATGCAGAAGTTCCTGGCAAACCTTCCCATGTACGGCCGGAGAGGAAGCCACCATCTGGACTCACACGAACCGCACTGATGAGAGGCTCCTGGGTCACTGCGCCGCGCTGGCAAACTAACCACTTCGGCAACGGAAGGCCAGCGAAAGTTCGTTGAAGGACATTTATTTTTGATCAGTATGGTGTGCATATCGCGGTACATGTACAAGAAGAAAGTCCATCGGGCCAAAGAGAAAGCCTGCATGAGCTGGATATGAACTCGAAGCGTTGCTCACTCATTGCGCCGCGCTGGCACGCTATTCACCTAAGCCACAGAGCCCAACCCTTTGGCGTTAATATACTCATACTCATATACCCCTCCGCCCTTAAGGTGCAGAAAGTGATATAATCATACTTAGGAATATTTCACTTACACAAAAGTCAGGTTGAAGGAAACTTCAGGTAATGCATCAGGAGCGATTTATGAATTGCACAATACACTGTATAATGTCCACCTTGTTTGCAGACAGAACAAAGCCGTTAACGACAGCAGACGTCAGCAGTATTGATTTACAAGTCAGCAGCTGTCGCTGCGTTCTTGTCAGTGCTCGCATAAACGCTACAAGTAAACAATCTCAAAGCCTGAACTCGAAGCTTTTAACCCCTGGTTGAGCGGAAAAAACTCTTAACAATTTTGTCAAAGGATATTAAATAAGCGAAAAAGACACAACACCGCCTACCATCATGCATTGTGAGGCTGTTAATGTAGATCAAAAGCGCATCCATCTCGTATTGATCATGTGTACGGGACCTTTCATACTTGTCAGGGGAATCATATAAACTCTGTCCACAGGCACATTGTTTACCTCAAGTTGGTATGATGGGTTTTGTGGGTGGGGTGATGGGGGCTGCTAAGGGCTTAAGCCCAGGAATATACGTATTAGTGTTCAGAGCTGAGGGCAGCACGCATATAAATGCATAGTCATTACAGCGCATGCGCCGCTCTCCACTTTCGCTTCACATCTCTGCCACCAATAGCACGCTTTGTAGAAAACTCTTGAACAACGCTAAGGTCAATGGAGTGACGGTGATGAGGAAGGAAGCTATGTCAGAAAATCAAAAACCTCTTGCCTCTACCTTTCTTTCCGGTAGACTTTACACACATGTATTCGATTTGTATAAATTATTAACAACATAATTCTAGCGGACACCTGAAACAAATTTTTTTGATGAATGCTGATTAAGTATTTCCGTGCAAGGGCACCAGTGACGAGGCTATGCCTAAATAAGCTCACTTGCTTCGCATAGGCTTTCAGGATCAGATTGTCTAGTGGTGGCAATGATGCAAAACGAGCCTATAGAGCGGCGCATGCGTATAAAGGGCTATGTTTCTATTCACTTCAACCTGAGCTCGATATTCGTAACCATTCGCAGACCATGAAAAGGCGTTCCAAGTCGACAATCTCAGGAGCCATTTCCAAAACAACGTAAAACACCAATTTCCAGAGGAATATATGAGAAATATTTATTTATTTATTTATTTATTTATTTATTTGTTTATTTGTTTGTTTGTTTGTTTGGTGTTGATGCCAGACTCGAGAATGTTTCATCTATACGACGGTGGCCAGCATTATGGTGAAAGGAAACCGGGCAGATCCCGGAGGAAGCTCACGACCATCAGTAGGCTGGGGACAGACCTTCCCATGTACGGTATATGGGAAATAATACATAAGTAGTAAACAAAGCTGATGATGTGTAAGGTTTGAGAGAGAAGCAGTCATCAAATTTCAATGCTGCAGAGAAGTCGTTCTAAGGAATACCCTTTCGTACAGGGTTCCATTTGTGTCACGAAATTGTAGATGTAGAAACATACGCAGATCAGAGCGCAAAAAGGGAATTCCACCTTTTCCATCGGGGTTTCACACGGTATTATTTTCTTTCCTCGGCGACAACCCTTCGCCAATGAACTGTAGTTGGCATTTTGTAAAGATAAACGTGTATATTTATTTATTTATTTATTTATTTGGCGTTTTACGCCGTACTGAAGACTATTTCACTTATACGACTGCGGCCAACATTATGGTGAGAAAATCCGCGACCATCCGAAGGTTTGAAAAGCATATAAATTTTACATATATGGTTCTAGGTCACACTCCTGATGATTTTTGCTCGTAATTATATAAGTTGGTGAGAGCTTTGGGTTCACAGAGAAGGGAAACATGTGAATATAGATATTTGACCCATAGGGCTTAGAAAGTAAAACCAGCGCAGCGACAACAGTGTGATACACGTGCTCTTGGCAAACACGGTTCAGTCAGGGTTTTATCATAGCTGTCATATTCATATATTCCATATCTTTTGTTTATTCATGTGTATGCAGTTGTTGCAAGTGTATTGTGTATATTGTTTATTCCGATTTTCTCACGCTTCAGCTGATCTCGTTCTCACGCTGGTCATGCGCAATAATGACCGGAAGAACACACGGTAACGGCAACTTCTGTGAATAAGGGACGTAATTATTTGCCCTCCCGACCCGAAATTACAACGACATAGACATAGCTCCTTTACTTTATATATGTGTGATAGGAGCCACGATTGTATCAAGGCCGGTTTGTCTTGCTTTCAAAACATTTTGCGCAAGTAACCGCCAATTACGTCGCCATTTTAGTAACCAGTGCGTATTATCTCGGGCACTTCGGGAAACATGCTCTTAGACCTGTGAAATTAACGCGCACTTACGAGAAAATTATGTTTGCAATGCGCATGACACATCCGGGTCTTACAGTTTATAAACAACGATAGACTTCTTATCTCCATCTCTCTATGTAATGATAGTATGTGAATATATTGGTACATTTCAATGATTTTCTTGAATTTTGTGATATCTGTGCGACACGTGAAATTTGACATGAATTCAAATTTTCATAGTTACGTGTATTTCAAAACTACACAAAACAAAAAAGGAACTGAGCAGAATCTCCAACATTTGGCTCAGTTTGCAATGTTGTTATTTATTTATTTATTTATTTATTTATTTCGTTGTTGTTTATCGCCATACTCAAGACTTTTTCACATACAGGTGGTAAATTTCATGAGTGGGGAAAACCGAAGTAAACCTCAGACTTTAATGTAAAAGCAAGTTCATTTTACACGGGAGTTTTTTTTTCTGTTTCAGGCACTGACGTGGATCGATATGGTTAATACTCTGGTAATGGCTCTGAACTCCACAGAAGAGACGAGGACAGTCCTGTTACCGGACAACGCTGCTGTGGACGTTTTCAACCAAACCTTTTCAATGCTCCTTGAAGCTGACCCTCCGAAACTTCTTAATAACGCAGCAGGTGAGAATGACCGATGTTGACTGAGGTTACTTGTTCCTTATCCCATGTTCGCCTCACCAATGTGGTCGCTGCGAACTCAAGCCCAGCTCTGCCTTTTTTCTTACAACCACAATGCTGACCACCGTCGAACAAGTGAAATACAAGTGAATTTTTATTTAACTTAACAGTCATTTTTAGTTAACTTATTAATTAGGGGTCAATAGGACCCTGTACGACAACTTTCAACTCTTAATTAAGCTTATATATATTTCAAGCAGCAGTACCGGTTTTGGTTATTTCTCTGCAACCGAAAACCTATTTGAGATGCATTCTTTATTTATTCATCTGATCAAATCGATCAGTGAAAACAAAATTTTGAGGGTACTTCCGGGTTCTAAAATTCAGTACTTAGTTTAGAGTTTATTCTCACCAGAAGACCGCCGACAATCTAGCTATAATGGATGGCTAGATTGATGGAATGGATCAGAGAAGTGGATGTAGAGTTCATTTGATTTTATGTTTTTGTGGCAGAATGAAATTCGTAACTCGCGGAAACTTGGGTTCCGAGGTTGCAGATCAAGGAACTTGTGTTTACCACCATTGGGTAGGCAGAGTCACCTCCCCTGAATTGGTATCCAAGGGAAAGAACAGAGTAGCCAATTTTAAAAAAAATAGTGCAGTGCTGGTTTTTGACCTCATCGTTGCCTAATTTTGCCTACGCAATAGGTCATTTTTGAAATACTCCACACTGTTCTTTCTGTGGACCCCGGTTATATGCCCACTCGATACATACATGCATACATACACCCCACAACTGCTTTCGCCGGAAAAGGAATAAAAATCAAAGTTGTCACGAGAAGGGGTGTATTATTTTTTTAGAACTTTTCCAACCGAGTAAAATGACTCACATGACATTTTGCCGCGACCTAGAGAGTATCAGTGACGTCACATCCGTATGTTTTTCTTGAAATAGTTTATTTCAAGGTCCATTCAGTCTATGCATCCGTTTATTTCAAGGTCCACTCAGGGAATGCATGGGTTTATTTCAAGGTCTATTCTGGGAATGCATCCGTAGATCTATGTGTATATGTATTTTGAATGATCTAAAAGCCTGAGTGTGTATAAGTAGCAAAAACAGGATGTGACGTCACTGGTCCCAACTTGTTCAGAAAAGGTTATCTGATAATCCAAAGTTTCAAATGCAATTTACTAGGCTAAATAATGTTCAAGAATAAATCGAACTATTTTCGTGGACAGTTTTAACAGCTCTTTCATCTGACATATACTTTACAATAGTGTTTTCTTTCCGTTGAGAGACTTCTTAGCCCGGCTGTGAAGAACAGCTATTTCAACTCCTTTATATAAATATTTAATTTTCCCTAGCCCCTGATGTGGGAAAGGAAGTTCTCCAGTTTTACGTGAGGTTTGCACTATCTTAAAGGCAAAGAAAACCATTTACTCTTTCCAGGTTTGAATACGTTCCCGTTACGATATGGCTGTAATGTTGTCAACATGTCGTCACTTTTGGCCTTTGCCATGTTAATGACTTCACTTTTGGCCTTTGCCATGTTAATGACGTCACCTTTGGCCTTTGCCATGTTAATGACAAACTTTTTCCACTTGCAGACGGTACAGTGGTACACGCCATGTTGGCAAAAGACAAACCTTATACTACACAAATGACTGACTCTTTATTTTAAATATGGCCCGATAAACAGTTGGAACGGGAGGAAATCACAAATTGCATGCCCCAGGCCGGGTTTGAACCCGCCCCTGTTTTATTCATTGATGTGGAACACTAAGACATGCCTTATTGTTTCTTTTCAGTGCCTGGAAATATGACTATAGAAGCCCTGGCAGCGATGAAGACTGTCCAAATCTCCCCTACAGAGAATACTACAGCCGTATTGTGGTTCTCGCAACAAGTAAATATTTAATTAAACTTACGATGCTGGCTTCCTCCCCGGTGGTATGTGGAAAGGTTTTCCACCAGTCTGTGTATGGTCCTGAGTGACCTCTGTCCGGTTTCTGTCTGGGAAAATATTCTTTAGTACACCGCAAAACACCAATCCAAAAAGTAAATAAATGAAAATTAAACTTACACAAAGTAAGAAAAAAAAATGAAAATTTTATAATTCTGGTTATCATCCATGCAGTAATCAGAAGTAGTTATTAACAGTGCGCATGTCCGGGATTTCTTCGCTGCGGGACACACATACGTGGATGACCTGTATCCACGTTAAAGCATTGTAACCCTGGACAGTCACACACAACGTCAGGAATTTCTTACAACTTGTCATTTTATGTGAATCTTTTTGAAATCTGAAACTTTACTTGGACTCGGTCTTAGTTTCATGTTTTCCTCCAGGCTCCTCCGGGCTCCTCCGGGCTCTGTCCGGTTACTTCCCATCGTAAATGGCCGCCGTCAAATAAGTGAAATATTAAGCACGACGTACTTAAAACTTACTTACGACGTACTTACGACGTACAAAAAATATTACACATTAAGCAACTAGAACGGAGGTAAACTCCTGGGCTATTACTACAACCTTGGCTCTTATAGAATAGGCAAAAATCTCTATCTGCTTTTGTTTATTCCAAGTACACTTCAGTACAGACCACTTAAAGCAGCTTTTTGGCAAGGAGGTATGGACGGAAACGCCATTGCGTAGAATTATTTGCGTCAAGACCATTAAATGTTTCCGGGATTCAGGTTATTCTAATCACCAATCGTCAAATCATGAAGAAATATCGCCACATAAATCATTCCCAGTAACTTGGAGAACGAAACTTACATTCTTAGCCGGGTAAAACATAATTCTCATCAAGTAATCAGTGTCCTTTGTGGAGAGTTTCGCGTAAACACGCTGAGAGAAACGTTTGTGTCAGTTGTCTCAAAAATCGGAGGTACACAATTGAGCTCATTCAAATCTGTCATATGACCAGATCAACTGAGTCGTGAAGCTCATCTGGCCAAATTGTTGACTCACTTGGTTAGTCGGAAAACTCACAGCAATCTTTTATGACTCTCAAGCTGATCTGGCCATATGACTCAATTTTTGAAAGTTGAATTAGCTTAATTGCATAATATTTTTGAGTCAGTGGCCAAACTTTTCTCTCGCTGCACGAGGTAAATGAGGGCTATATGGTTTCCTCAGTGCTGCAAATATTATATCAATCCGTTTGAATCGCTTAAGATAGCTATTAATCGAAGGATGTCCTGACTGAGGTCAGAGACAGACAATGTCAACTTGGTCCCAATGTCAACTGAAGTTAGACAACAGTTATGGCAAGAATAAAGCGACCATTTTCTCGATGTGTGCAAGTTTGCTTATTTTGAACTGCAAGATTCTCGTTTATAATGCATGACAAAAAACAAAAGGGTAGGTGCTTTAAATAAATAGGATACTCTTTGGATACATACATACATCAGATCTAGTGTTGTCTTTCCTTTTACCACTACTTATATCGCTACACTGTTCACTTGAATGATATGAGCATACCTGTATTGGAAACATTCTGCCATCCCCTTTTGTTTTTAACTGCAAAATAGATGGAAGATTATTTCGTGAACAATGCTAAAGTGAAAAGTAGCAATATGATGGCGTCGAACGGCTATCTACACATCCTGGACCAAGTGCTGTATCCACCGAGTGATTCGCAGACGCTTACCGAGGTGATCAATACGGTCAACCGCTACAGGTAAGGCTTACAACTGATATTTTAGTATGATTCGTGATGTGAATATTGATTTCACTCAGTTGCCAAGAACACACCTTGCGTCTTTCCAACATCACTGACTGCGGACTGCTTCTCTTTGCCTGATTCCGTCCTATTATCGTACTTTATATACTGTCTTAGTTCTTTGGTAGTTTGTGTCAAACGTCGTGGTGGGAATTGTCCTTTCGATTTTTGACACAGAACGTCCTTATTGGTTGACGTCTGGTATACGAATGTATGTATCGACGCATAGGTCCTCTATTCTTCTTTATTAATAGAAAAAGACTGCAACAAGGAGGCACATTACATGTACACTAAGGACTCCTTCGTAGTCATATAACTGAAAAATTGTTAAATATATCGTTAAAGCCCAAGCACTCACTCACTCACTCACTCACCAGAAAAAGGCAAGAAATAATTTAACCTTACTTATTTAAAAAGAGGGATGGAAACAGACTTAAAACCTAAACAGTCGTTTCTCTATGATGTGCTTGGTGACTCCGTCGATCAGCTTTCAACTTGGAGTTCTTATAAGGCCATGCGATAGGCCATATTAATAACACGGATTCGGTGGTATTATCGTTAGAGTGTCCACCTCGAAGACGGGATGCCAAGCAATTGTACTTGCTGCTGCCTCGCTTGGCGATTAGAGCAAGCAAACTGGTTGGTCCAGTGTCAGTAGAATGTGAGTGGATGGTTTCTCATGTCTGGAATCATCGGCGTGTCATTTCAGTGACGTCGGCGATTTGGCGGAATGGGTTTTCCTCACCACAAGAATCTATACACCCCTAATGACTCGAAAATTGTCGACTATGATGAAAAATACAAAGCATTCATGTACATACATGCATACAGTGTAAAGGGACTGGCAACCGCTTGGGTTGTTAGATTTGTCCAGAAAGGATGATGGTCCACCTGTCAAGTGGTTTTACACAAAATTACGTGGTAAATTATAATTTCAGGGAGATATGTATTGTTTAAAATGCCTTGGTGTAGAACGGCGTACAGACAATATACTGCAACCGTGTTTGTTTGTTTTTTCAGAGGCCATGTAATCACCCTCTCCCTGCACATGTCACAAATGTCTCGCAGTACGACACAACTGTTCGGCAATGAACATTAGGCACCTTGCCAACCATTGCTGTACGCATAGACCTAATACAGGGGAATAATTTTGGTGTTGTTTATTGCAGCGGCCTGAAAGAATTACTCGCAAAGGTTACAACGTTCCCATGGCAGGAAGGACAGAATTACACTGTATTTGTCCCCAGCAATGATGTCATCACTGACGAAATTAAGGCCATGAACGAAACCCAACTGCTTCCGGTTTGTATTTTACAGTCTCACTGGACCTTAAATTTGTCACTAGTGTGTTTAACAGTCAGATACAAACCTATATGACCGTGCGTGGAAAGGTCTGTCAGCAACCTGCACATGGTCATGAATTTTCCCATGGCTCTGCCCGGTTTCCTCCAACCATAAGGCTGGCCGCCGTCGTACAAGTGAAATATTTTAGAGTAAGGCGTAAAACACCAATCAAATAAATAAATAAATCAAACCTATATGACTTAACTTTTGGTGTTGGTAACCTCTTAGGAAACATTGGTATATTGAAATAGTGGTCATCATGAAAGCCGAGTAATCAAGAGAACCAAAAACCGCTGGTGGAGATCCCATTAGGCCATATATGGTTATAACACCGAGTTTTGTGGAATAACATTGTAACATCACGAAGCGATCTTACATTTCATTCACTAAACCTGTTATGTTCCTCTTCGTTATTTTAACTGAAAATTGTTTCACAATAACTTACCTCGAATTTACCTTGTCAGGCAATATTTTGACCTTGTTACGTAACAATTTTAAAGTGATTTGAAATTTTGAGTTAAGTCTAAGATCGCTTCCTGATCCCGGGCATGCGCTCGTTAACATCAAGGGACACAACTCTGAAGTTATAAATTGCAAGTCCTTAAAAAGAGAAACTCAGATTAGGGAACTGGAAGTAGTACATTGTTTTACAATAATAAAATCAGTGTACATATTTAAATCTCACTAAAGCAAAACATTTAAGTGTACCTGTCATTGAATTTTTAACTGAAGTCTTAAAACTTTTGATAAAGACTGCTCCAGTAGCCAAACTTTTAAACTTCAGCACAATGTTTGAAATTATGACATATATTGTCTTCAGATAACATTAATTCATGATTTAGGTGGTCAATGTTCCAATCTTTAGGTCCCAAATATTAATAAATTCAAAAATGGTATTTCACCTTTTGATGTAAATCTGAAATGTTCTTCTACAATGGTGACCCCGGGTTAACGTTTTCATTACTTTCCACCTGCGGAAATTTTGCTGCATTTTACATAAAAGGAAACTGCTGTAAATACTTTACAAATAGAGTATAGGATAGATGTACAAGAAGTACTGCGCAGATACAAATAGAGTATAGCCTAGATGTACAAGAAGTACTGAGCAGATACAAATAGAGTATAGGCTAGATGTGCAAGAAGCGCTGCGCAGATACAAACAGAGTATAGGCTACATGTACAAGAAGTACTAAGCAGATACAAAAAGAGTACATGCTAGATGTACAAGACGTACTGAACAGATACAAACAGAGTACAGGCTAGATGTACAAGAAGCGCTGCGCAGATACAAACAGAGTATAGGCTACATGTACAAGAAGTACTAAGCAGATACAAATAGAATATAAGCTAGATGTACAAGAAGTACTGAACAGATACAAATAGAGTAATGGCTAGATGTACGATGTACAAGAAGTACTGAGCAGATACAAACAGAGTATAGTCTAGATGTGCAAGAAGTACTGAGCAGATACAAATAGAGTCTAGGCTAGATGTGCAAGAAGTACTGAGCAGATACAAGTAGAGTATAGGCTAGATGTGCAAGAAGTACTGAGCAGATACAAATAGAGTAATGGCTAGATGTACAAGAACTACTCCGCAGATACAAATAGAGTAATGGCTAGATGTACGATGAACAAGAAGTACTGAGCAGATACAAACAGAGTATACGCTAGATGTACAAGAAGTACTTCGCAGATACAAACAGAGTATACGCTAGATGTGCAAGAAGTACTGAGCAGATACAAATAGAATATAGGCCAGATGTACAGGAAGGACTGAGCAGATACAAACAGAGTATAGGCCAGATGTACAGGAAGGACTGTGCAGGTACAAATAAAGTAAAAGCTAGATGTACAAGAAGTACTGAGCAGATACAAATAGAGTATAGGCCAGATGTACAAGAAGTACTGAGCAGATACAAATAGAGTTTAGGCTAGAGGTACAAGAAGTACTGAGCAGATACAAATAGAATATAAGCTAGATGTACAAGAAGTACTGAACAGATACAAATAGAGTACATGCTAGATGTACAAGAAGTACTGAGCAGATACAAATAGAGTATAGGCTAGAGGTACAAGAAGCACTGAGCAGATACAAGTAGAGTATAGGTTACATGTACAAGAAGTACTGTGCAGATGCAAATAGAGTAATGGCTAGATCTACAAGAAGTACTTTAGCAGATACAAACAAAGTATAGGCTAGATGTACAAGAAGTACTGTGCAGGCACAAATAGAGTGTAGGCTAGATGTACAAGAAGTACTGAACAGATACAAATAGAGTAATGGCTAGATGTACAAGAAGTACTGTGCAGGCACAAATAGGGTGTAGACTAGATGTACAAGAAGTACTTTAGCAGATACAAATACCTGCTGTAGGATTGCAGTATTGACATACTATCGGCCCTGTCAGGTTTCATCACACCATAATGCCGGTCGGCGTCGTATAAGTGAAATATTCTTGAATGTGGCGTAAAACTTCAATCAAATAAATGAATAATATACCACCGAATTACGTGCTTTCACTTCTTCTGCAACCTAACATATTGTTGATTTATAGATGATTGGTGTTTGTATCCTATTTGGCCGCGAAAGAGGCCTCCGTGGCTCAGTCGGATAGCGCGCTAGTGCAGCGTAGTAACCCAGAAGCCTCTCACCAATGCGGTCGCTGTGAGTTCAAGATCAGCTTATGCTGGCTTCCTCTCCGAGGAAGTACGTAGGAAGGTCTTCCAGCAACCTGTGGATGGTCGTGGGTTTCCCCCAGGCTCTGCCCGGTTTCCACCCACCATAATGCTGGCCGCCGTCATACAAGTGAAATATTCCTGAGTACGGCGTAAAACAACAGTCAAAAAAAAATTTGGCCGCGAAAACAACATGAAACAATGTTGCACTTTTACAGCAACTTGTTGACGTAATTACACAAATGGCTGTAGCATTTCTGTGGGAATGAATGAATGAATAAATGAATGATTATAGATTAACTTCACATAGACAATATTACCGCCATTTTGTGGCGAACACAGTCGGAAGAAAGCTGTTTATTTACAGAAAAATATACTTTAGTCCAAACTGCCAGGAAATTTTACTGCGGAAAAATACAATTCCTGCTTAAACTAGGATTTTGCTGGTAGACGAAGCATCCCTGAGGCCTCTTCTGTTTGCATTGTTTAAATGTGCTTGTATGTTGAATGTGGTGACAGTACAGCATTTTTAGTAATTCTACGCCAGTGACTTCTTATAAGTTGCTATTAAAATCAATGCACATTTTTTATTTTAATTAATTCTGCTCAATCCATTGTGCGTATTTCACCGGTTACGTGTGACCATTTGCCAGATATCACACTGTCGTCGTTGTTCTGGTCTAACTCTCTGTGCTGTACCCGTATTTCACCGGTTACGTATGACCATTTGCCAGATATCACACTGTCGTCGTTGTTCTGGTCTAACTCTCTGTGCTGTAGCCGTATTTCACCGGTTACGTGTGACCATTTGCCAGATATCACACTGCCGTGAGTGCTCTGTTCTTATTCTCCATGCCATACGTCTTTAATTATATTGTATTCCTGCATAAAATATTGTATTCTGCTGGTGGCATCCCCGCGGCCTGGTACCTTGACATTGTTTTAATGTGATTGTGTGTTGAATGTGATGACAACACAGCATTTTGAGTAATTCTAGACCAGTGACGTCTAATAAATTGCAATAAACATCACTGCATATTTTTCTCACTTCCTTGTGCTTAAGCCATAGTGTCAGAGGGCAATTAAATTGCTATTATTTATGTATTTACATGAACAAATAGAATAAAACCCTGACTGAAGTAAATTGACAAAAGGCCATAATATTTCACCAGTTACGTGTGACCCTTTGCAAGCAATCAAGTCGATAGGTTTGGCAAAATTTTGTCAGAGCGCGCTGCGTTTAAAAACCTGATGCAGTTACCTGCCCTTGTCAAATACATCGAGGCTGTCAGTGTCGCCGTTCGCTGTGAGCATCACCAAGGAATATTAGACCCATGCGGCCTGTGAAAAATCGACAGACGAGAAGATAGGGAACATAAGTGTCTGCAAACTTAAGGCCGTGGGAACGTATTTGATAGATACTGTTTGTCAAAGACACTGTGACACACTGCCACATCAACTGCATCAGGTCTTAAAAGGAACGCGCTCTGACTTTGGTATTAGGCCATCCTTGGCCAAACAAAATTTGACCAAACCTTCAGTCAGAGCAATCTCGGATTATTATTCCTTCACCCACAGGTATTACAGCAGCACGTTGCAACGGCGCCTCTGTTCACCAGGTGGTTAAAGATGTCATCTGATCCCTTGAACACGCTCAACGCAGACGATAAGATTCATGTCAGTTATATGGATGAAACACGTGAGTTCTTTCCGCCCTGTGTCCAAAAGTCTCTCTGCTAGGAGTCATAGAAAACCACTTCAAACCCCGAAAATTTGACGACGGCAAAACGGGATCATTCTCTATTTTTCTGCGGTTTCATTATCCGGAATGTCCGTCAAATATATCATACTCCTCACAGCGGATGCAGCGCTCTCTACGCTCACTATATTTCTTTCTTTTTATTTATTGTCACCACTAGTACATTTTGTACAGAAATCTTGAAAACCACAATGTTCCTGTAGTCATTCTGATGAGGAAAGAAATGCCAGAAGACGCTTGATACATATATATGTACGTTCTTTTTATTTATTTATTTATTTATTTGATTGGTGGTTTATACCGTACTCAAGAATATTTCACTTATACGACGACGAGCAGCATTATGGTAAGAGGACACCGGGCGCTCTTTTTAACACGCGTAACAAGATTGTACCTTTCATCTCGGGCAACTTTATGGATGAATGCTGATTACAGATTGTCAGTGGTAACGATAACCCTATACAGACCTACGTGCGTCGCACGGGCTCCAGAGGTCAAGCTTGGCAAGGGCATGGTTGTAAGCATGAAAAGAGAGCGTAGAGAGCGACTTGTGCGCTGCTGGAAGTATGCAGCTCAATTTCCTTGATTATTCATTTATGCTGTTGTTGTTGTGTCCATCTAGTGTTTGTTGGCGTTAACGACCACTGGGCGATCGTGGACCAGATCGATGTAAACATGCCGACCACAAATGGCGTCATTCACATTATCAACGCTGTCATTGGAGTAACGCCCGGCGTCAGCGTCTACCAACAGCTAAGTTTGTCGAAGTACGTCGTCTCACGTCAGATAATTTTGGCTTGTATCCCAAAACCTAGCTTTGACACTTGTAACGGAGCGCCCAGCTTCGGTGAAACCTGCTTCCACTCGGATAATTTAACTCAAATAACAACTCGAACCGCCTTTATATTTGGTATGCACCGTTTTCTCAGAAGAGTAGATATGTCAAAGCCTGCATCGGTAAACTATCGTTTACAGCCATCAGCTTAAACTCTTGACAGCAAAATCCAATGTCTACAGTACCCTTAGATTTTAAGACAATAAAACGACAAAAAAGCAAATACCGGTACATTCTCAACAAAAAAAACTTGACTTTAAATTAACATCCTGGATGGAAGTTCAATTAAAAAACATGGAGGACGTTGGTTCAATTCAAAAGTTTGAACGACTGGATTAGTGTTAAAAGATTGTGTACCAATGCAATGTTTGACATGGCTGTCTTTGCCTGTGCATACCTAGGATAGGGCGCTACGTTAGCAGTGTCCCAGCTAGCTTTGGGCTATTGGCTAGTAGTTCTGATTGAATTATTTATTTGTTTCCATGTTGCTCTCAAGAATATTCAGTTACACGGTGGTCTTACGCTTGACGGAAACCTACATGGTGGTCTTATGGGTGAAGGAGACCTACTCGGCGGTCTTACGTGTGAAGCAACCTGCGGATGGTTGTGGATTACCCCCAGGCTCTGCCCGGTTTCCTCCCACAATATTGCTGGCCGCCGTCGTATAAGTAAAATATTCTTGAGTACAGCATTAAACACCAATAAAATATATGATAAATCTCCACCTTTTTTATCGAAGCATGTGGACAGAAACAAAGACGAAGCTATTGGGCGTGGAGGCTATTAAGACTGAGCTGATGAAGGCCGATCAGAACTTTACATTATTAGCCCCTTCTGCTGCAGCCTGGCAAAAAATGAAGAATGTGGAAGTGAAGGACGCAGAAATGGTAATTTATGTTAAACGCAAAATGTATTAACTTATTTGACTGTAGTCTTGCGCTCTAGAAACTCACGACCATCCGCAGGTTGCTGTGGCAGATCTTTCCAGGCCTTGATTCATCATATCGACCAATCAAAAGTCTGAGCTCGGTTGCGCAGGCACTACTTTTTTTACTTGTCGTCTGGAAATGTCAACATGGCCGACTTTCGACAAGAAGATGTCCTAAAAATTGACAGAAAAAGGGCGCACCAGAGTTATAAATAAATATTAAAAGCCGTTATGTAAATAAATTTTGTCTGTACTATATTATACTCCGCCATGTACTTGTCATTTACTGATGACTCTTCACTTGACCTATATATGAGATATCACTACGTGGTTAGACGTTTAAATCGTAATGATTTTTCCTCCATTAATTTACAATATGTTATATTTATGGGGTAAATAGGATATGAAATTCGTGACCCTCGATATCAACTTGAATAGTAGTTTTCATTTGTTCCAAGCCTCCAACGAGTTTAATAAATTTGACATCTTTGGGTCACTCATTACACATCCTCTACGAATCTGTACGTTCCACATGTCGGTGGTCTGTTCAATTCTTGGATATGACGTTGAAAAACAATGAAATAAATAAATATATAATTTATTACTGACGATATTCAGGACAGCCCCGGTAGGTGGATTCACAAATATCACACACAAATTACTAATAGTTCAAAGCCAATAGAGTTCACTCGCCATTTCACCGTCTCGATCATAAGAAAATCCCATGTACACGGGGCCAACACGTACGACCCAACTCACACGTGGTCCACACACGCTCAGTGATTTTGTCAATACAATTAATGGTGAATATCGACAATAATATTGACTGTCTTTTTTCGTAATGAAATCCAAAATTTTGATGACGGTGTTACTGAAGGAATCAAATCATTATTGAGGCGTGATCAGTATCACTGAATGTGTGTACATGTTCTCAATATTATGGCGCAGTATTTCATTTACCACGTGGACATCCATGTGAAAGCAAAATCCATAGAAAGCAAAAAGGGCTTCCCTTTTTCGCCCTGTTTTTAGACTTGAAAGAGCTATGACAAACCGAGCGATCCGACCGTGGGAACCTTTGACCTCAGATTAAATATTGATTTATTGATACTGAACGTGTGCGAAAACCAAACTTTTCCCTCAATAATTTTGACCCCAATATTGTTGACGAAAATATTGAGCGTGTGTGAACCGCTTAACATACATTCACGCCCAAGAATGTTAAAAACATGGCAAGCGCACGGGAAAATTTTTACATTCATGTCAAAAATCTCGCTAAAAAACATAGTTGAGCAGCTATTCGCATGCTCGCGAGATTTCGTGACACAGCATGTGGAAATTTGACACGAGATCCATAAGCGTGTAAAGATAAACTCGCGCATGCATGAACTTTTGATGGCGAATGGAGGGCTATCTACTCCATACAAATCCTCATTTTTGGGTAGCTAGTTTCTTGTCCAGATAACCGTAAGTTCTTGGCAGCGCTTTTCGTGCAAGTAAACCTACGTTGAAGACCATCTGTCTTGCACCAATATGGCGGAAAAGTCTGTCATTTATGAGTGGCAATGTTCATAAATGATTTGCCAACTGTCAGTGGTTTTTTCTCGGTGAGTCCGCTTTCCTCCACCGAAAACAAAAATTACAGTAAATAAACATTTAACATGAGTAAAAACTAAATATGATGTAAATCTCTAAGATTCAGTGAACCAGTCAAGCATTGGTAAGCTTACATTCTTCACATATTATGTTTTTTTCAGGTACTGAAGCGACACGTTCTGACCATGAGCCTAACGCATGCGCAACTGATGGACAAGACTGAGGTGACAACCTTCGGCGGGGACAAACTTGATGTAAAGAAAACAGACGGCAAAAGTAAGGCAACGGGGAGTTGATTTATGCGGCATAACCGTACGTTTGTGACGCTGTATCGAAGAGTGGGTCTTCCACATTATGCTTCGACTCGTTCGGTGGCCTAATAAGTTAGAGCGTTCACCCCGGTGTCGAGATCTGTGGTCAAACCAAATACTTTAAATAATTGCCTCTTTTGACGCTCAGCAGTGAGAGGTTACATGACTGGTTGACTCGGTGTCAGAATTATGTGTCTGGGTGGGGTGTCATGTCTGGTGTCTTCGCCATGATACTTTAGTGGCGGCAGCACTTTGGCAGCATGGGTTTGCCCTATCACAAGAACACAGAATGTATGTACACACAGCTAATGACTCCTCTTCGTCATATGACTGAAGAATCAGAGTGCCAATCCCATGTTCCTATGCAGTTCCCGATATTCCATTGACTTAAACCGACTTAATTTCGTTGACTTAAACGTAATGTTTTATTTCTGAACGATGCTAGTAAAGATCATGTTCCCGCAACGTACTGGGCTGTTATGAATAACCCAATGTCACTTTACACCAACAAAGTTATTCTGTTATGAATAACACAATGTCACTTTACACCAACAAAGTTATTCTGTTTTGAATAACACAATATCACCTTACACCAACAAAATTATTTATACACAATAGGTTAATTATCTATTCTTCCATTACTCGGAAAGACGACATTCTGTCAATTCAACAGATTAGTTTTTATAGTGTATAAGTGAATAATTTGTGGAACATTTGTATTGATTCATACCTGGCTTACATCATCTTCTCTGTTACATTTTGTCTGTGTGCACTGCAATGATAAGTTAAGCTACAAGAACAAAAATAGATAATGTGAAAAAGAAATATGTTTGTATAAAATTGTTCTGTAAAAATGAAAATCTTTCGCAGTGAAGTATTTCTTTATCTTATGACAATTTCCTATTGCAGTAATGCTTGCGTACACCAAGGATGACTCTACGGTAGAGGCCACGGTGGATGATAGCGGTACCATGACAACTAACGGCTACATCTACAAGATCGACACCGTGCTGTACATTAAATCTGGGGCCTGGAGAAATGGCGTCAGCTTTACCACAGCAGTTTTCTCCCTTGTATGCGCTATTGTGTTTATTATGAGAGAATAATTTTCTTTTCTGTTTTAGTCAAATTTCGTATTTGCGCTACGACCGAAAGGTGAGTAAGTGGTGAAATACTGTAAAACTGTCTAACAACTGTATTTTGTTTATTTCAAATATTGTCATAAAATTTAAAGCTTTAGAAGAATTAAATGTTTAGAATGATTCAACAAATGGTAAAGCTGGGATCAGCTCAAAGTTTCCTAAGAAAGATAGGATCTCAAATTCTCTCCAAAAATATCGGAGGCACATTCTTTCTGGTGAGCGTTAAACGCGCCAGCTACTTATAATGAACCATTTTTGGCGTAAAAACAAAATTCTAAAATATATTTTTTTTTTTCATATATTTTTGAGGGTGGGGAGACGGGTTGTCGAGAAAAGACCCTTTAACATTTTTACTGTGAAAATGTTTTCACAATGTGAACATTTGTCTGCTATAGTTATTGTTTTGGATTGTTTAAAATAGGTTCGTTCGACAATGCAAATTTTGGGCTAAAACAGGCCATGGAAGGAATGGGGAGTTGGGGGAGGAGGGAATAAAAAAATTTTACACCATGACGTATAGTTAGTCGGAAAAAAAACTGTGGCAGTCTGGTCTTAACTCCTTTCTCTCAAGTAGAAAACCGATACAGCTTTTCCGAAATTCTAAACACAGACCTCTACAACGGGTATTTTTTCTTACCACGACAGCTATGAGCCAATACCAGGAAAGTTGTTATTTGATGCATACCGCGGTATATAACATAGCTGACTAAAATGACGATGATAACATTTTTTTTAATTATAGTGTTAAATTTAACAGAAACTCATGTAATTCAAGGCGCTGTGCATTTAACAAATTATATTTTTTTGGAGTTCCTCAACCCAGGCAATAGTTTAACAATTGTAATATTCTAAATGTATTGTAAACGTAAAAAATCTGTACATTATTGACAGAAAAGTTGCCTTTATTCTCCCCAGTCTTGCAGAGTCTAACGCCTGCTTAAAATGTATCAACACTGAGACGATGATATCGTTAGCCAACTCTGGTTTGTTTACGATTTCACGTTCTTAGAAATCTTGTGAACAAATAGCGCACGCACATGAATACATGTACACGGGCACACGGACGAAGAGGAGCAAATAAAGATCCCCTCAGCATTATAGAATAGACATTAAATGAAAACTCCAGAACATGGATTCAAGTGCCATGCAAGTTTTGAACGAGTGTTTATGTAGCTTATTCTGACTAACCCTTGATGAGTGATTGTGCATAGCCTTGTGCATGGTACCACGGTTATGTAACAAATCCAACTGAATCAGTCATAAATCCAGCCACACCCCAATTTCGAGTTTTCCATCGATAGAATGCCATTGTTTGGATTTAATGACAGTCACGCTATCCAGTTACAATATATAATATATTTATGCTGATCTTCTGTTTAAAAAGAGCTAAAAGTACTGATATAGTGTTATGTTCCACTAAAAATGAATGCACAATATATAAACTTGTTGTCATGTTTTTGCATGTCGTGTTTCCACTTCCTCCATTTCCCTTTTCCCAGACCTTCTTGTCTGGACGAAGATGCTACTTTTTATCTTTCTATGCATATAGCTGTGATGTAATTTAAATTGTTAAAGGCAAAGAAAACACTAAAAAGAAGTTCATGTCAGATGAAAGACCGTAAAACACTGCCCGAGGAAATAGTTTGATTTATTTTTTAGATTTTTCTAACCGAGTGAAATGGATTTAAAACATCAAATTCTACTGTGGTCTGTATTAAACCAGAAGGCATCAGTAACGTCACATCCTAAGCTTTTGGCTTGAAACAGCTGGTTTTAAGCTCTATTCAGTAAATGCATTCATAGATCTATATGTATATGCATTTTTAATAATGAAATGTAGCAGTTCACGTACGTTACGTCGGAAAAAAACTGATGTGACGTCGCTGGTCTTAGTAGTATCAGAATAGGCCACCTCACAACTCAAACTTTCAAATGCGTTTTACTGCGTTGAAAAATTGCAACAAAAAGAGAAAAAAAAAGAACTATTTCTGTGGACAGTGTTTATTGGTCTTTCATCTCAAATATACTTAACCTTAGTGTTTTCTTCGAATTTAACCACTGCTACTGTGCGGTAATATGATATAATCCGTCTGTATATGGATGCCGGTGGTCATGAGTGCTATTTTGCTTTTTAGTGCTATCTAATTTGGGTTTCTTGAATTAGTGGTTTTAGTCTTTCAACGGAAAGTTGCAGAGCTTTGATGTTGAAAAACATTTTCTTATGAAAGATTTGAATTTGATATTTTTGATGTTTTCACGCTCTTATTTTTAAAGGAGTCTCTGAGTGCTATTTTTACATGTCTTACTTCAAAGTATATTTAATTATGCAAGGATTCGCTTTTTAATTCGGTTTAATAAGTCAGTAGGTTATTGTTTTAGATTATCATAAATATTGTTTATTTTTCAAAATTTTCATTATCATAGGAAGTAGATAATATATATTTTTAAAACCAGTTGTATTTTACGTGCATGCATGTTCGTAATTGCCTGTTACATGTATAACCTATGTATCAGTTGACTGTGATTCATTTGTGTCCAGAAGCAATGCATGGTAAACTTTCGACTGCCTTCACAAGTTATATGTATTGCTCTCTGCGCATGTCTTTCTGAGGCTTGCTTCAACAACCGCATGTTTCGTTACACACGCATGCGTAACTATCAGGTGATGCACGGTCAAACTAGTTATGAAACAGGACTGTCTCTCTCACATGTATTAGAGTTTTACTTTCACTTTCATCGTTTGTAAAGACACTGTTTTATGATTTACTGAAAAAAATCATCCGGTGGTTTTACTTTCACTTCTGTTTTTTTCTGTTTGTTATTGTGTAGTTGTTGTTGAAAATTTTTCCCACTGTTATGGAAGGTATATTAGAAGTTTTATTTTCCACTTTCATCTTTCTGCCTTACTTAATGAGTATGCGTTGAAGAAATGACCAAGTTCTCTGTTACTCAGTGTATTACAACTTTATTTTCACTTTTATCTGTTTTTGAAAAATTGGTCAAGTTAATTAGTCTCCTGATTTTCGGTGATGTGTTGTTTTTCACTCATCTTTGCAATAGTTAATAAGCATTTTTTTCACTTCCATCTGATCGCATAAGATGATGAGCGGTTAGTGAGCATTTATCATGCTGCATTTGCCACTGTGACGTTTTTTTGCATTACAAGGGGCCAAAGTCCAGTGCACGTCCAGTAATAAATGTAATTTGATCAATGGAAATTGATGCCTATAAATAACAGTCAATTTAATACATAATTAGTATTATGCACTCATTTGTGACATAATAAAATTCATAACCAACATTCCTAATAGCAAGATACGAGTCATATACGCGACACCCATATGTAAAGATGAAGTCTTTGATATAAACGACTGATACATTTCCAGTGTAGGTGTCGTGTGACTCTTGCTGGGGTTTTAGCCCTGACGAGACTAGCCCTCTGTATTGTAATAATACCGTTGATGTCTTGTTATGGCTGTACTTTAAATGACGTAAAAAGTAATAAAATGTACGGTTCATTCATCATTACATATTACCGCGGATTTACTTCATTACGACTTTTACAAGATCTAACTTTCAAGACAGCTAGAGCTGGGGTCGAACTTTCTTATTTATTTAATTGTTTGGTTCGTTCGTTTGGAGCCTTGAAACTCCAGATTATCGACTTGTACACGACGGTGGTCACGTTTATGTGTGGTGGAAAACTGGAACCCTGGCGTAAACCTCCTGGTTTAAAGTCGCTGTAGGCTACAGCGATTGCTGGAACTAAACCTGCAACCCGTGACCAGTCTGCTGCAGTGAAAACACCGCTTATATGAACTATCCACAACAATCTTACTGTTATTACATGTTGTGACAACTCATCATTCCGTCCTATTTTCGTACTATATAGATGTATACAGTATACTCATAAAACACATATGAAGTACACAGTGTAATTAAGACGTACAGCACAGAGAGAGAAAAACAGAGCAGCGACGATAGTGTGATACCTGGCAAATGGTCACATGTAACCGGTGAAATACGGTCTCTTGTCTATTTACCTCAGTTAGGGTTTTGTTCTTACTGTTTGTGTAAAATGCATAAGAAGTAGCAAGCACTGCAATGTCAGATAAGAAAACGACGTGTTCTACTGCGATTTGGACCTGTTGTGTGCTTCGTCCTCGAGTCTGCTATTCCTTCGATCATAATGCTGGTCGCCGTCGTATAAGTGAAATATTCTTGAGCACGGCGTGAAACTCCAATGAAATAAATGGATGGGAACTGTATATGTATTTAAGCCCTTAAAACAAACAGTCAAAAATAAAGTCATAAAATAAAGTCATAACAGGACATTGTCCTTTGTGCCTTGATTCCACTCTGCTTGTTGTTGTTGTTGTTGTGGCCTTTTGCATGTATCTCACGTTATCTCACTGTGGATAGAAATAAGATACGCAAATCCTCAACCAAGTTACAAATCTTGGAACTTGGAAATTTTATGCCCTCTGCATATACTTAAATACCAATACAGGTGATTTCGATGGTGATACAAGTGATAGTGCATATTTATATATGCCAACCTTTGGCAGGTTACAGGTACAGACATGAGGTACAGATAAGCACGCCACATTGGTGGGAAAGCCTTGGTCTTCAAAGAACGTTAGACTGCGCTAAACTGTCACTTTCTAAAACCGGGTTATATTTGATATCTCTGGAGTCAGTTCAAACTGACTCCAGTAGTTACGTGTGATAACAAAATCACTGAATGCAAGATTGCATACACGTCATATGCAATATGGACGTCCCATGTCAATAATGAAAATTTTCAAAACTACACCTTTAACACAAAAAAACCCCAAAGAAGTAATGAAGTATAAAAAATACGAAAGTGTATGAAGTACGGCTCCATGTAAAGAGAAACAATCAACTGTTCTCAGTGATGCTGGAAAGACGTAAGACTTGCTCTAGACAAACGAGCGAAATCAGTATTAAAACCGCGCAAGATACCAGCACATATGCCGCCGACAATAGGTACGTACATCAGGTGCGCTTTCATATATCCAACGTGGCGATCCAACTCAGACCAACGAACACGTATATCGTCCGCAGGCTCTTTCCACTTAAATAAGCTGACTGCCGCCAGACGAGTGAAGTATTCACCGTTAAGGTTTAATACACATCGTCTCCGATGTAAATAGTGGAACGTCGTCTGCCCCGTAAACGGTAGACGCTTGGTTCTGGATCGGAATTGAGTCGTACCAAAGGCTTTAACATCAGTAATCTTCGTACAACCTCTCTTGGCGATCAGCATAATATGCTTGCACTAAGGACTGGTCAGCACGATGTCAGTATTAGTCGGGGTGTCATGTCGGTGTCTTTGACATGATGTTCCAGTGAGACTGCACTATAAATATGCTGGCACTGGCTCTCCTTTGAAGCAAGGAGACACGGTCTTGATGTGAAGTAAGGAGACACTGTCGCGATGTGAAGCAAGGAGACACTGTCGCGATGTGAGCGGAACAATTTGGAAAATGAAGGTAATTTCCAATGGTTTGAAGCAAGGAGACACTCTCGTGATGTGAGCGAAACAATGTGGAAAATGACGGTAATTCCCAATGGTTTGAAACAAGGAGACACTGTCGTGATGTGATCGAAACAATGTAGCAAGTGACGGTAATTCCCAATGAAACAGACAAATGCTGTACACCAAATGAATATAAGCCAGGCGAGAGTTTCAGTCGGCTATGGATAATCCATTAAAATGAACCAGTTCCTCAGACGAGAAGGGTACCAGTGGTGAAAATGACCAAAAAAGAGAGGTAACAACAGCTGAGTAATTCTTCGACGCGATCTGTTGGACCTCCACCCAAAACCATGCTTGAAAGCAGAAATTTTATACGCTTGACAGCTGACAATTTTCATTTACCTTATGCATCCCGGTCCCTTTGCATTGTTTCAGCTATAATATTATGGGAAGATTAAATGTGATGACAATACAGCATTTTGAGCACTTCTCGACCAATGACATCTAATAAATTGCATCAACATCGCTGCGTATGTTCATCTACTTCTGCAAAAGCCATGGTGCGAACAGGAATGTTATTTGCTTTATCCATGTGCAAAGAGGAGTGTAATTTGCTTAAGCCATGCGCAAAGAGGAGTGTTACTTGCTGCTGGTTAAGCATTTACATGAACTATTGAAGTATATCTGAGGTAATTTGGCAAGAAACCATCTTTTATCGGTTACGGATGACCATTTCTCAGCTATCGGAACGTCGTCGCTGCTCTGGTTTTATTATCAGTGCTTGGGGGTCTTTAATTATATCGAAGCAGACATTCGTATACGAGCCATCAACCGAAATGATCTCAAGACAAATTTCCAAAACAACGGTGAACATAAACCACTTAAGAACTAAGACAGTATATTAATTCAGAAATTAGGCCAGATTCATTTTGAAGCCATGGTATCTGATATAACAGCGAGCGCACTGGAGTGAGGCTCCTGAGTTATTATGGTGCGCTAGCACGCTAACCACTAAGCCACAAAGTCCCCTAAGTACTTAGGATTTTAACGTCTTAACGAAGTTCCTTTGTGGAGATGGAAAGACGCAAGGGATGTACTAAGCAAGCGAATAAACACTAAGTATACAAATCGTGTACCCTGCTAGTTTATAAGCTGTTGATAATCCAAATATGTGTCTTACTTTGCGCTTTGGCTGCATCTGTCAATACGATGAATAAATATACATGCACTCACCTGCGAAGCAGAATACCAGAGATTCTGGACACTCCGTACATATTTACTTTTAAGAGAGCTCTTTCAACACCAGTTTTAAGTTACCCCCTGCAATTGCAGCAGACGGAAGGAAAATAAGACAGGCATAAATCCTTTGCTTCTATATCTCTATGCTGCAGACAGAAACACTAGTACCGCGAACGCTAAGGATACAAGTTCAGGTTCGAATCCGATTGTGGCCAGCTTATCGGCCAGGTATTTCATGGTATCCGATTCCACGATTTCATACATATCAGTATTTCAGCATATTGCGTACGCTTCTAATATCTGTATTCCGAAGCACCCACCCCCAGTCATCACCATCTTATTTGCCTTCGGTAAGTCGTCCCAGTGAAACAGCACTAGATAACAGAGAGGTGTAGATCCGTCCTGAAACAAGGAGTCACAAGAATACCACACAAAATTCATTTAAGAATGCAAGACAGATCAATATAAACTGCATCATTTTCTTAGGATTTTGTTTTCGATTGAGTGAAGTTTAATCAAACGAACTAATCCCATGATAAGTTCTAGTCGTCGAGAAACATATTCGTATGTCAGGCCTCCACCAAACTGTTGGATGATGTAAAACAACAATCGCGAAACTAATTTCCAAAATAACGTTCCACACAAAACACAGAGGAGGTAGACTTTAGCTGCGGCATACAGCACAATGGTCTACCAGTGCATTTAGACCACTTCAATGGCCGTTCGCCTCCAAGTCGGGAGACCCGGGATCAAAGCTGGGTCGAGTTACACCAAAGACTTTTAAAAATGGTACTTGTTGCTGCCTTTCTTGGCGCTCAGCACTGGAATGTTAGAGCAAAGAAACATGACTGGTTGGCCAGGTGTCAGTATAATGTGACTCGGTGGAGTGTCATGTCTGGTATCATGATGCTTCAGTGGCGGCAGCACTATGGCGGCATGAACTTGCCCTGTATATGTATATATGCACAAATCTATGGACTCCTCGTCGTCATATTACTGAGAAAAAAATGTTAAATACGATGTTAAAAGAAAAGAATGATGTAAAGAAATATTCACACTTTATTAGTGGAAGACGGGCGTCTTTAAGCGATCGTTAGACTGTGTAAACATTCGAATAAGCGTCGTGGATCATTCATTTTCACCATGGCATCTAAACAAGCTTTGAGAGCATGGAATTGATACATTCCCTGTAAATGTACGAGTTTGAACCCGCACCTTGACGGGCAAGTTTCTTATTCACTCAGCCACAGCTCAATTTCTTTAGATTTCAGACTTCTGACATCCAGTTTTAATGTTAAAATTTCAATATTCTTAAAGAGTATTTTCAAAGGCGATTATCATGCTGAAAGACTTACATAAGCTGACAAAACTTTCAATGGTATGGCGTAAAATCAGCGCCAAAAAAAGCGTACTCAAAAGCACAGTGGTTCAGTATTGTTCAACAGACCATGTGCATATACAGTAAAAATTATTTTTCATATCGTAGTTGAAGCGTTTACGGTTGACTGCACAGGCAACTAGTGAATCATATATATATATATATATATATATATATATATATATATATATATATATATATATATATAGCTAATACATATATATATATATATATACATAACTGAAGACTGTGGAACTGCGTACATACGCACTTGTACACGTGTAAATCCATGTGATGTGAAGAACATTCAGCTGTTTGAATGAGAGCAAGCATCTACATGTGGACAACATGGCGAAAATATGCAGACAATCTGGTTGTGAAATTCCTTATTGATATTGTCTACCACACAGATACCTTCAGACTTATACCTCTGATTGAAAATTCCCCGTTGCCGGCACTAATGAATCGGCTGTCAGTTAGGCAATACCGTGCGTTCTGTACAGCTATACGATTTCGTTGTTCGATTTCGTTTCCATGGTTACCGTTTCTATTATATTTTATAAGCGGCATATTTCCTTAGAGATCACTTAATACTTTCCGCAAATTAGATAATGTGTTTGATAAAATCCGCCGTCACCTGTCGTTACATATCATATTTAATAACTGCTTTTACGTCTTCGATGAGACAAATATAAAAATGAATGACAGCTACGTTTTTAACGGTTAACAATGATATACGTAAATTTTACTAACGACAAATTCCACTTTACTTTTTCTATAATAAAGGGACAGGCTTAAATTTATACACTTCGATCAAACATCCCACCTTGACCAAACAAGGTGAGCTTAACTGTCGCTTTGTTCATGGACAAGACCGTAATCACAGCGAATCTCAAAGAATTCCACAGTTTGTAAAGGACAGCTAATACACACTTGAGAAATGAAGGAACATTTTATTTCAAATAAAACACTTATTTTACAGGTTGCAGGTTCGCCGGCACAATCTATCATTTAGAGAATATGAAAGACCAAATGTAGCACAGAGAGTAAAACCAGATCAGCGACACGCAGCTGGTGAAATACGTCCTATTGTCAGTTTAGCTCAGTCAGGGCTTTACTCCAGCTGTTCGTGTATATGCTTAAAAGTACAAAACTACACATTAACAACATTGATTATGAAGAATTAGGTAAAAAAAATACAGCAATGTTTCAACGATGATTTGCAGTCATTATCAATCTGTTATCATCACTTTCTTGCGCTCCTAATACGCTCCTAAAACGCACGTGTTAAAATGATAGGTGTTAAATGCTGTAAGTTCAAATAAATTGATTGTTTGCAGGCTGTAACCCATATTGTTCGGTTACAAGACTTTTAACACCTACAACGAGTAATACATCACGTGTATGCCCAGTTTCCAGGAGCTTATAAAATATTAAATTATCAACGCTTTCCCTCCTCTGCCACTGCCACTTATTAAGACTGCACCTTCCCATCGAGAAAAAAATCATTCGACTGTTTTTTGTTATAGCGCAACATGTACCTCCTTTCGCTTAAAACACATAAACATCATCATAAACAAATTTTTAAACTGACATTTGCGTTTTCTCTTACTTACACGTGGCTGAGAGAAGTGTGGATGAAAGATCTAAAATACTACAGTATCAGCATTTGACTTCCTTTCATTCCGGTCTACTACAAATCAGGCTGTAACAATAATTTCGTGACTATCGCTAGCAGTGGACTGGAATTAATCTTTAATTCAAAGACACGTTCGTCTTTAAAAATAAAATTTTTAAGCTAAAATTTTGTTAACAAGATTGAGCGGGAACATAGGGCTATTTTCAGTGTGACAGGATCTATGTGCTATAATGTTCTACTCTGGTAAAAGTAGAAGCCATCTTTATACCCGCTTAGCTGTGTTATAGTACTAGAAACAATGCGTATAGCGCCATTCAACATGGCCATCGATGACACACGAAACGGTCCTCAAGCGAAGATAAAGCACTACGCTCTCTGAAGTACGATTTGGAAAGCACACCTGTGATGTGATCCGGATACCTGTAGATCACCCACCTGTCGATTAATTACACACTCGGTTGACTCTCGGGCTGTTAGCATACCTTATCCACCCTAAACACGATTTTTAATTACTGAATATTCACGCCCTATTTGTCCACCATGCATACTTTAGCTTCACTCGGCGTTGTTATGCATATGCATACCCTAGCGAACACTAGCCAGTCAGCATCAGAGATTGCCCTCGAGCCTTGTCATGATTGGCTGGGCACAGCACACGTTTCTTTCACATTAAGGTAGGGGACCTATATACGATAGGAAGTTTTATTTCGCGGAAGACGGGTGTAAGTCAGACTTGGTGAGTTTAATTCTGCATATAACCTGTGTGTGAAGAAATTTCAGCGCTACCCGAGCAAGATGAGGCTGTGCATTTGCGTGGGACTGCTGATGTCCGTGGTTCTGTGTGCTCGAGGACAGGCTAACAATTTGGCAGACCTGATCACATCCAACCCCAACCTTTCCGAGGTAAGAAAACGTTTATTTATATCGATGTGTGGTTTCCTCTCACCGTAATACTGACCCCTGTCGCATAAAATGAAATACTCTAGAGTGCGGCGTAAAACACCAATAAGATAAATAAATATCGGTAATCGGATCAGAAAAATGATAGATAGCCCTCTTTATACGTAATTAGTCGAAATGTTTTAAGTGTTAAGATTTTGATATGTCACATAGTTTATATTGTGGATATTAATCAACTTTCGTGAAAATAAACGATCTCAATGGAAATGGAATCAAGCGTCTGGTATGGGATGTTCCTGCGTCTGCCCACATTTTTAGTGAAATGTACAGATCTATAATATTGTTTCACTCTAATGCAGACGTCTTCATCAAATGTGCCTAATATTTATGGGGTGATGTGACATATCAGTCTTACCGAAGGCTTAAAACATTTTGAACAATTACGAATTAAAGCAGAGACGTCCTCTTCTCTGATCCACCCGGAGTACTGCATATAGCTGTTTAACGCTTTGGCGCTCAGTAGCATTTTACCTTTGTACGACGGTTGTCAAGTGTGCATGTGAAGGAAAAGACACTAGGATGAAGTCTTTGCTTATTTCGATCCTACCTGGCAAACTTCCGGAAGAGCTGAGTTGCGCACTATACTTTCATTTATATGTCTTTTTGTGTGGTTCTTTCGGTAAGGTTATATCACTTTATGCATGACACAGGCGATGTTGAAATTGAACACACAAGTTCAAACACTATACTATATTTGTACATTTGGACGCCAAGGCACCAGATCAAGTCAGTTTCCCCATGTTAATGACTTTGTGCAAACTTTGTTGTAAAAAGAAAAAGAATGAATGGAAGTAAGTGTCTCTGTCACGCTGTGTGTTGATTAGCATCTCCAGTTTAAGTGCACTGGACCGATTCGGCATGAATAACTTACATAAATCGTTGAACTTTGCGATCTTCAGTTTTTCGTCATAGTAATAAAAATAAAGTTTCACTCGAGCGAAGACTGGCGTGAAGTAAATCGGATAGAATTAGGTTGTCGTTTATCGAGTTTAACGCTCATTGAAAACCGATTGTTTTCCACTAGTATGGTGCACTTATCTGTACGACACATGTAGAAAAGTTCGCTAGTGACTTCCCGAAGGATGGTAGTTTAACCCGGGCATTCCGGTTTACTCCACCCATAAAACTGACCTCTCTTATTTTAAGAGAAAAATTAGGGAATGATTTTGCATCAAATAACAATCAAATAAGTAAATCAATAAACATGCCACTTATCCT
Organism: Liolophura sinensis; assembly: GCF_032854445.1. NCBI lineage: Eukaryota > Metazoa > Mollusca > Polyplacophora > Chitonida > Chitonidae > Liolophura > Liolophura sinensis. The sequence goes on along the minus strand of NC_088296.1, from coordinate 5,496,706 downwards.
GAGAAATCCTTTAACGTAAAATCGAAGCCTGGCCGGTCCGAGATGGATTCGAAATTATTGGCCTAGAAAGTTAATCTTCAGACGGGCCACCGCTAGCTCAGATGGTTAAATCCATCAGTTAAATCCTTGACCAATTAGGTCGCGCGTTCGAATCCAGCTCTTAATGTGGCTTTAAATCAGGAGATTTGTCAGGTTTACCAAATTCCTTTGCGGTGGTTTATTGCAGGTACTCCGTTTCCATCACCCGTGAAACTGACTACTGTCATATAAGATAAAAACTCTTGAAAACAACGTAAAACATCAATCAAGTTAGTCACGCAATTGTGTGCCTCGGCGGAAAAAAAACACTTCATATAAATGAGTCAGCGAGATCTTCTACACTTAGATCTAAGTAAACCCTTTAAACTAACTTCAACTGAGCAATTTGTAACGTTTTCTTCAACGTACAAATCCATCTTTTTTCAATCTTGAGAATCAGCAATAATCAGCCCAGTGAAATTGTAACATAGATGCAAATGTGCTTCCTGGAATAGTCCCCAGTGATTGACAGGAATTTGGCGCTTAAAATATCTTGTCTAAAGTAACAGCGTTTGTATATACCTTTAGGCACGACGATCATATAGCTAAGATCATTTTGGTCAGCAAATAGCATTGTGCTAAATTATACATAGGTGTATCCACGGCTTCCAGGCTTCAACAGACTTACCCTTACTGTATATTACCTGATTTTATCGTCTTATTAAAGAAATCTGCAGTCCTAATTCTATATTTACATTAGCATCAAACCAGAGTACGCCATGTAGATCCTACGTTTATTTAACATTAAAACATGGAAACTAAAAGAAATCCGATCCTCTTCAAGACTCAAGCCCTAATTATCTAATCTTTACTTTCATATTTCGATTAAGGCGTATATGCTTCCTTGATACAGTGTAAGAATATAGGCTATCTGAGATCAATATGTACGTATTTACAGACGTCATAACCCTAGACATGTTGTAATGCTGCACTAATTACACCCTGGACCATTAGTCGAACTCGTTTATGCATGTAAGCTTGAGGTTTTACGTCGTACTTAATAGTCACAGGACGACGAGGTGTCATTAGGCGTGTGCACATGTACTGTGTCTTCTTGTGACAGGGCGAGTCCATACTGAAGTATCATGTCGAAGACACCTGACAGGACATTGCACCCAGTCATTAAACTTACACCGGAGCAACCAACCCCGTTTCCTTGTTCTAACCATTCAGTACTGACTGCAACAAAGCCAGGTCACAACAAAATAACAGAAACTCTCCTTAAAAGAAACAGTTGTGCGTGAAACAACTTCTAAAACAATTATGCAAATTGTTTCCTTATTTCTACTTTAATTTACATCTTAAAGTAGATAGTTAATAGTTTTCTTGGTTACACAAGCACTTTGTTATACAACATAATACTGGAATGCGTATATAAAGAAAGAAAATGTGTCTTCACTGTTGACGCAGGGTAGCTAAATAAATGACTCATACAGCAGTCAATGTGTCATGTGAATGCCTTTTTGATCTGTCATTGTTACTTACATGTGTAAACAAACACACAAATAGCCCTGCTTGTATAAGTCAACAAGACGTTCTCGCATGGCGCTACAAACTGCATTTTGCAAACTTCCCATCAAAACAAAAAGCGTTCTGCTACATTACTTTATGTACATTCTGGTTTTAGTGGGTAGGCCTGTAGGCTGTTGTCTAAGCCTCCCTGGAAGTACAGGTCAAGCAGTTTTATAACGCACCAGAAGACAATCTAGCTGTTTTATGCTTGAAATAATTTTTATCGTTACAGACTATATCCCTGCATGAGATTAATGAAAGTTAGTTTGAAACGGTTGAGTGACCACGTCGGTCATACATCCCGAAAAAATGATAATCATCACTTTTTTCTTTGTCTTTTTCACATTAATGTTAGTGTGATAGTACTAAATGTACATGTAGTTTTTTTTTTTTTGGTTATGTAAATACAGTGGCACGTGTTGTTTTTGTCAACTTCGGTGTTAGTGCAGTTGCAATTATTTTTCTGTCAATGTTGGTGTTAGTGAACTTTGTATAAATATATGTGTGTGTGTGTGTGTGTGTGTGTGTGTGTGTGTGTGTGTTTATATATATATATGGGGTCACTTGCAATTACTACAAGTCAAAGCCCTTATAACTTCACGTGTTCACGTGCAGCCACTACAAAGCAAATAAAGTTTTGAAAAATATGTCATTCTCCACATTCTTGAGGTATGTAACATGACGCTTCAGCAGTCAAACTTAGGCCCAGTTATGTACTCCTGGAGGAGAGTATTAATTTTCTTCTATTCACGACCCTCTCTTCTATCTTCGACCCTATAAGTTCTATTTGTCCTTAATACAGAAAATGAAGAAGACATTCGTGAAATGCCATTGAAAAGATCTAATATACTTATGTATTGAATACTGATTTTACTCAGTCCCCAAGAACAAACCTTGCATCTTTCCTACATCACTGAAAATCTTTGAATGATTCCGTCCTATTTGAACGTCGTTTTTAGAATTGGCTTTGCGATTACTGATCCGAAACGTCCTTACTGGGTGACGCCTGGCATACGAATGTCTGTTTCGACACGTAGATTTAGATATATATTTGATTCAGTGAGACGCCGTACTCAAGAATATTTCACTTATACGACGGTGGTCCGGTATATGGTGAGGGAGCACGTGCTCAACCAGACCGCCGTCATTTGACATGGAATTTTGACAAAGCTGACATAAAGAGAGTTACATTCAAACGCGAGATCTCATTGGTGAATGGCATGTGTTCCTGAAGCGAGATTGGTGCCTTAGCATGTATAATTGCCGGTTGCCGCCATATTGGAGTATTTAGCTGTTCATTTATTTATCTGAATTGTTGTCTAACGCCACACTCAAGAATTTTTTCTTTCATTTGTACTATGCCGGACAGAATTATTGGCAGAGGAAACCTCAGTGCCCGGGGAAAACCACATACCTTTGGCAATGTATTGAGGAGACTTCCCACGTGTGACGACCAGATATGACAAATGGTCCTCAACAAACTTAAACCGCACCCGGCCACATAGCGTTGAACTGACTTATAGTCACCGAGCCCACACGAACAATGACATATCTACAAATTCGCTGTCCGATCCCGGGATTGAGCCTACATCTCGTTTGGCCTAGTGATTCAAATACAAAAGTCGTGGTTTCCCCTGGGCTCGGCCCGGTTCCCTCCGACATAATGTTAGCCATCGTATAAGTGAAATATCCTTGAAAACGGCGTGAAACACCTATCAAGCAAATAAATAAACAAGCGTCATAACCACTCTGCCACGATCCATTCCAGCCGTCCTGAGTAAGACACGCCTCATTTGTTACTGACACGTGAACAGACACGTGGATTTTTTTTCTTTCTGCATGTACACGTCATTTACATGTATACATGCACCTTAAAATGTATTCAAATCTTATCCAAAACAGTTGTGAGCGAAGACTCTATGCGTGTGTTAGTTGGCATATTTGTATGCAAATGACGTATAATGACTCATGCTGACAATATCCTTCACAGTGGGTTTTTGCATTATTTATACGTCGCACGTGATACAAAAGGCATTAAGAGTGATCACTTATATATGTTTATAGCCTGTAATATTCAAATGTTCAGGTGACGGGTAAAAAATTATTCACTGTCGAACAGATCACTAAATTAACGGAGTATCGCCATTTGGACAATAATTTAGTCATATTGTTTCCGATGTTAAAATGAATGGAACGATCACAACTTGCCTAAAAGAAAAAGAACCGTTACAACTCAGAAATTAACAAGAAATGCGTTTTAAAATACAAAATCAACATTTAAACATTTTTTATCACAATAATGTACAGAAATTATTACTGTGCTGATGTTTTTACTTTGCCCTTCTTTACCTTTATTATGCTTTAAAAGGGCTATTGGAAATAAATTGCACTAATATTGAATATAACATTTTTGCCCTGTTTAACTTACTATATATAGGTATTTAGAATATTTTCTCGCCTCCTAACATCATAGTTTAAGAAAAATAAGGACGTTCCGGGGGACAAGAAGACATTTTGAGCCCCAAGATCACTGTTACAAACTTTATTAGTCTTATTTAGTGGTTCTAGACAATTTTTAAAATTTATCAACTTAAACAATTTATGGAGGCAAAGAAAAAATATTTCTAAATCGGACCAACTTGTCTTCACATTTCGGAGTAAAGTTGAAGTCGAACACTTGGAGTTTATATGTCCGGTATTGTCACGTGACCCGTGGACACCTGTAGCGTTCACACCTGTGATATGCAAATTAGACAGCTAGAAAATAATGACCTCATAAAGAGTCAGAAATAATGAGTGTCATTTATATGTAGGTAATAGAGTTTCGACGAAAAATCGAGCTTCAGTCTAAGGGCAGGTTGGGAGGTCAGTAGAGGGTCATCCATCCAATGAGTGTATTAACCACCCGCCTTTCACACAGATCTATTGCTTGGTGCATCGTTTTCATCAGTTATATATAATACAGGACTCCATATATTTCGGTAGCTTTCGGTTTTCGTAAGTTACCTCAGATATATCTGACTTAAAAAAAAAATTTTGAAATAAAATTCTCGTTTAATATGACTTCGTATGTCTCGCTATATTTGTCTTGCAGCAGCAGGCCCTAACCTCATATACAACGCGTCATGTCTCGCTGTGGTAACTTCATACAACGCGTCATGTCTCGCTGTAGTAACCTCATA